>NC_057795.1:259896294-260121896 GCF_018294505.1 Triticum aestivum | reverse complement strand
GGGCTGCAACTAAGCCCCCGAGTGGGAGGTTTGCTCTCCACTCGGTAGGATTTTCAAAAACTTAGGCGAGCACTGGGCTGCAGCTAAGCCTCAGAGTGGGAGGTTTGCTCTCCACTCGGTAGGATTTTCAAAAACTTAGGCGAGCACTGGGCTGCAGCTAAGCCCCTGAGTGGGAGGGTTGCTCTTCACTCGGTAGGATTTTTGTGGCATAGCTCAGAAGGAGAAGGTAGCAGTCGACCTGCGCCTCGTCCTCCTTGCGGAGCGCACTTTGTATTTGTGGCATAGCTCAGAAGGAGAAGGTAGCAGTCGACCTGCGCCTTGTCCTGCTTGCGGAGCGCACATTGTATTTGTGGTGTAGCTCGGAAGGAGAAGATAGCAGTCGACCTACGCCTCGTCCTCCTTGCGGAGCGCACATTGTATTTGTGGCGTAGCTCGGAAGGAGAGGGTAGCAGTCGACCTGCACCTTGCCCTCCTTGCGGAGTGCACATTGTATTTGTACTTAGGTGAGCACTAGGCTGCAGCTAAGCCCCCGAGTGGGAGGCTGGCTCACCACTCGGCAGGATTTTGTTAAACTTAGGCGAGTACTTGGACTGCAGCTAAGCCTCCAAGTGGGAGGCTGGCTCACCGTTCAGCAGGATTTTGTTAAACTTAGGCGAGTACTTGGACTGCAGCTAAGCCTCGGAGTGGGAGGCTGGCTCACCACTCGGCAGGATTTTGTTAAACGTAGGCGAGTACTTGGACTGCAGCTAAGCCTCCGAGTGGGAGGCTGGCTCACCACTCGGCAGGATTTGAAAGTACTTAGGCAAAACGGATTCGCAGCTAAGCCCCCGAGTGGGAGACTGGCTCACCACTCGGCAAGGATTTTTTCACAAACTTAGGTGAAACGGATTCGCAGCTAAGACACCCACTGGGGGACTGCTCATGTAAACAAAAGTAACAACAATCGCTGGGAAAATTATAACACTCTTGTCTTTGATAAATAAACTACAGAAGTACTTTTATTACATCTCTCCCGAGTGAATACTTAAGTATAAAAGGGGCGGAGCAGCTCCGCATTCCAAGCTCAGGGCTCATCAATCTGGTGACCGACATTGTAAAGGCGGTACGCTCCATTGTGGAGAACTTTGGTGACGATGAAGGGACCTTCCCAAGTAGGAGCAAGCTTGTGTGGCTTCTGCTGATCCACTCGGAGAACCAAATCTCCCTCTTGGAAGGCTCGACTCTTCACGTTTTTGGCATGGAAGCGACATAAGTCCTGCTGATAAATGGTCGATCGGATCATTGCCATCTCTCTTTCTTCTTCTAGAAGGTCGACTGCGTCCTGTCGGGTTTGCTCTACTTCATCTTCAGTGTAGAGTTCGACTCGAGGTGCGTTGTGAAGTAGGTCACTCGGCAAGACTGCTTTAGCTCCGTAGACCAAGAAGAACGGAGTTCTCCCAGTCGACCGATTAGGTGTGGTCCTTAATCCCCAAAGTACTGACGGAAGCTCGTCGACCCATGCACCAGCTGCATGCTTGAGATCGCGCATCAGTCAGGGTTTCAGCCCTTTGAGAATTAAACCATTTGCTCGTTCTGCCTGTCCATTCGACTGGGGGTGAGTGACAGAAGCATAGTCGACTCGTGTGCCCTGAGATGTGCAAAAGGCTCTGAATTCCTCGGAATCGAAGTTTGACCCATTATCAGTGATGATGCTATGTGGAACTCCATATCTGAATATCAACTCTCTGACGAAGCTGACAGCAGTGTTGGCATCAAGATTCTTGATGGGTTTAGCTTCAATCCACTTAGTGAACTTGTCGACTGCCACCAGCACATGGGTGAAGCCGCTTCTGCCTATTCTCAGTGGTCCAACCATATCCAATCCCCATACAGCGAAAGGCCAAACGAGTGGAATGGTCTTCAAGGCTGAGGCGGGCTTGTGTGACATATTGGAGTAAAATTGACATCCTTCACACTTGTCGACTATCTCCTTTGCCATTTCATTTGCTCTCGGCCAGTAAAATCCCGCTCGGTATGCTTTAGCCACAATGGTCCGAGAGGACGCATGATGGCCACAGGTTCCCGAGTGGATATCGTCAAGGATTATCCGACCTTCTTCTAGCGTTATACATTTCTGACCGACTCCAGTCGCGCTTTCTCTGTACAACTGTCCCTTTATCACAGTAAAGGCTTTGGATCAGCGGATGATCTGTCGAACCTCTTCTTCATCCTCTGGGAGCTCTTTCCTTAAGATATACGCGATGTATGGCACTGTCCAATCGGGAGTGATGACCAACGCTTCCATGATCAGGTCGACCACCGCTGGAACTTCAACTTCAGTCGGATCTGTGACACTTTTTGGCTGCGGAGCTTCTTTGGTAAAAGGATCTTCCTGAACTGATGGAGTATGGATATGTTCCAAGAACACATTACTAGGAATGGCTTCTCTCTTGGAACCTATCTTTGCCAAATCATCAGCCGCTTGATTCTTCAGTCGGGGCATATGATGGAGCTCTAACCCTTCAAATTTCTTCTCAAGCTTTCTTACTGCATTGTAGTAACCAGTCATGGTTGGGCTTCTGACGTCCCACTCCTTCATCACCTGATTGACCACTAAATCTAAGTCGCCATAAACCATAAGGCGACGGACGTCGAGTGAAATGGCCATGCGCAACCCATACAAAAGTGCTTCGTATTCTGCTTCATTGTTGGAGGAATCAAAGTGGATCTGGAGCACATATCTAAGCTTATCTCCTCCGGGGGAAACCAATACTACCCCAGCACCGAAACCATTCGACATCTTAGAACCGTCAAAGAACATGGTCCAGTGCTCCGAGTGAACTTGAGTCAGTAGTTGCTGTTCAATCCACTCGGCGATGAAATCTGCTACTTCTTGGGACTTAATGGATTTCTTTGCCTCAAACTTGATATCAAGGGGAAGGAGTTCAATCGCCCATTTTGCCACTTGACCAGTTGCATCTCTGTTGTGCAAAATCTCTAACAATGGGGCGTCGCTGACGACTATAACGGAATGATCAGAGAAATAATGAGCAACCTTCTCCGTGGTCATGTAAATCCCATATACAAGCTTCTGATAATGAGGGTACCTTTGCTTCAATGGGGTCAACACTTCGGAAAAATAATATACTGGGCGCTGAACTTTGAAGGCTTTCCCTTCTTCTTCCCGCTCGATCGTAAGTACTGTACTAACGACTTGTCCTGTGGCTGCAATGTAAATCAACAAAGGCTCTTTGCTGATTGGAACAGCAAGCACCGACTGGGTGGAGAGCAGAGCTTTTAGCTCTGCAAACGCTGCATCAGCTTCTGGAGTCCACTCGAACTTGTCTGACTTCTTCATCAGTCGGTAAAGAGGAGGCGAGAGATGAATCAACTTAACGCGGCCAAGCATCTAGTAAGTTTCTCGACATCGTGCACACGTACGGCGCGTTTCATTCAGAGTATAGTGCCAACTTTTTCTGGGTTGGCGTCGATTCCTCGTTCGGAAACGAGAAAGCCGAGTAACTTTTCGCCAGGAACTCCGAATGTGCACTTTGATGGATTAAGCTTGATATCATACCTCCTGAGATTGGCAAATGTTTCAACGAGGTCAGTCAACAGGTCGGAACCCTTCCGTGATTTGACCACAATATCATCCATGTATGCTTCCACGTTTCGACTGATTTGAGTGAGTAAACACTTCTGAATCATCCTCATGAACATGGCTCCGGCATTCTTGAGGCCGAATGGCATGGTGACATAGCAGAAGCACCTGAATGGAGTGATGAAAGCTGTTTTGATCTCGTCGGGTCCATACAGACGGATCTGATGGTAACCGAAATAAGCGTCTAAAAAAGACAGGCGCTCACATCCCACAGTTGAGTCAACTATTTGGTCAATGTGGGGGAGAGGAAAATGATCTTTCGGGCAGGCCCGATTGATATGTTTGAAATCAATGCACATGCGAAGTGACTTGTCCTTCTTGGGGACCATGACAACATTGGCGAGCCACTCGGAGTGGTAAATTTCTAGGATAAACTCTGCTGCCAGGAGCCGGGCCACCTCCTCACCAATGCCCTTTCTTTTCTGGACGGCGGACCATCGAAGATGTTCTTTGACAGGTTTCGCTTTTGAGTCGACTCGTAAACGATGCTAAGCCAGCCCCCTGGGAACACCCGGCATGTCAGCAAGCTTCCATGCGAAGATGTCCCAGTTCTCACGGAGGAACTGGATGAGCGCTTCTTCCTACTTAGAGTTGAGTGTTGTGGAGATATGAGTCGGAGCAGCACTGGGGTCGGTCGGGTGAATGTGAACGGGCTTCGTCTCACCAGACGACTGGAACGCTGACTCCATGGCGGGCTTCTTGGCCCGTAATAAATCACTCGGATCTGCATTTTTCTGGTATTCCTGCAGCTCCACCACTGTTATCTGAGCATCGGCAATCTTTGAGCCCTTCTGAAAGAACTCTTCTGCCTTTTTCGATTGCCAGTGATGGTGATCACACCCTTGGGACCAGGCATCTTCAATTTGAGGTACACGTAACATGGTCGAGCCATAAATCGTGCATAAGCTGGCCTGCCCAGAATAGCGTGATAAGCACTCTGGAAATCCACAACTTCAAATGTTAACTTTTCTTTGCGGAAATGCTTTGAATCGCCGAAAACCACATCAAGAGCAATTTGGCCGAGTGACTCAGCCTTCTTCCCGGGAATGACTCCATGGAAACTCATGTTGCTGGAACTGAACCTGGACATCGGAATGCCCATTCCTTTCAGCGTCTCCGCATACAATATATTCAGGCCGCTGCCACCATCCATCAGAACCTTAGTCAGTCGAGTTCCTTTGACGACTGGGTCGACCACCAAAGCTTGCCTCCCAGGGGTGGCTATGTGTGTCGGATGATCAGACCGGTCGAACGTGATGGCGGTTTGGGACCATTTCAGATAACTAGGTGTCGCCGGAGCAACCATATTCACCTCACGGTTGATAACTTTCAATTGACTTTTGCTCTCGACATCAGCAAAAATCATCAGGGTGGAATTGACATGGGGGTATCCTCCATCACTGTCCTCTTTGTCTTCAACCTTGTCCGACTCCTTTTCCTTATCCTTGGGTTGTTTCCCCTGAAACTGCTGGATTAAGAGTCGGCACTGGCGAGTGGTATGTTTCGGGTAAATGAAGTTACCCTCCTCATCTTTCTTCGTATGGATATGGCATGGAAAATCCATTACATCGTTTCCCTCCTTGTCTTTCACCTTCTTGGGGTTCCAAGATCCTTTGAGCTTCCCTTTAAACTTGCCCTGAGTCACGTCCAAGGCTTCTCCAGGAGCAGCTGGCTCGGCTTTCCGCTTCTGCTTCCGACTGGAGTTCCCTCCTCCGGTTTCATGAGCAGTCGGCTTGTACTTGCCACTCCGGAGCCGATCCTCTTCTTCGCCATTGGCATATTTGGTGGCAATCTCCATCATTCGACTCAGAGTCATGTCTCCGGTCCAACCGAACTTCAAACTTAACTCCCTGTTCTTAACGCCTTCCTTGAAGGCACAGACTGCTTGGTGATCAGATACATTCTCCATCGTGTGATGCAATGTGATCCACCTCTGGATATAATCTCTCAGGGTCTCATTTGACTTTTGCACGCAAACCTGCAGCTCTGTCAAACCTGCTGGTCGCTTGCAAGTTCCTTCAAATGTCCTGACAAACACTCGGGCAAGATCTTCCCAAGTGTAAATGCTGCTAGGCGCCAACTGATTCAGCCAGGCTCTAGCCAAGCCCTCCAACATAAGAGGTAGGTGCTTCATGGCCACCTCATCATTGCCACCGCCAATCTGAACGGCCACTCGGTAGTCCTCAAGCCAAGTATCGGGCTTGGACTCACCAGTGAACTTACTCACCCCAGTCGCCAACCTGAAGTTGGGAGGAATCACCACGGCTCTGATGGCTCTGCTAAAACACTCTAGTCCTGAAACATGAACTCTGCTGCTGGTGGGTACATCTCTATCATGACCTTCTTGGTGAGCTCTGTTCCGGTCGACCAAACCCTGAACGATAATGGATCTCGCATTAAAGCTTGATTCTCTGGGGTCGATTGTTACTCTTCATCCAACATTGTGTTGGCGCCTGTCATCTTGCTGTCGAGGGACATACGACCCACCCCTTGGGGGAGGAGTGGGCACTTGACGCTGATCATCGCGATCGAATCGGTCATCATACTGATCACGTCGACCTCCACGTCCCTCATGCCGCGGGGGCGATCTTGGGCTATGGGCGACTGGACTATATTAGCAGCGACAGATCGACTGTGAATCCTATTACGGGACTGCGATACAGCTGAATTTTGATCACCTGCTTCCCGGAGTAAATCTCTGATCTGCATCAAGCCTCTACCAGCCTCTGACTGAGAGGGCTGAATCGACTCTGCTATACGGGCTGCAGCTGCTAGATTCTGAATTGGAGTTCGATATACCTGAGTCAGTGGTGGAAAGAGCTGACGTCGACTGGAGTCTGGTACTCGTTGCCGCGCACGTTCGTCAAGCGCCCGTTGGAGGTTCTCCAGTCGAGTGCGTTCAGCCAAGTTGGCCAAATGCGCGTCCTCTAGGGCGCGAGCCTCGGGGGTTTCTCCTGCGATAGGAGTATGCAGAGCATCCATGATCCGGCGGCGAAGATCTTCCCTTTGCAGCGAAGTGAGTGGTTCGGGCTGATACTCCTCGTGGACTTGCGCTGGGTCGCCTCCGCCGTCTCCTCCGTCGGTGCGGGGGAAGCCGGGAGGACTACGCGGCCCATTGACCATCAGGACCTCCGCCGCTGGATCACTGATGTCACACTCGGATGCAGTCTCTACGGAGCCAGTCGACAGATCGAACAGGCCGTAGAGAGATTCGTCGGGCTCGATCGCCGCGACTTGGGGGGTGGCCAACTGGCGAGCCGCTGCATGCCTCACCCACCGCTGAAGCCTCGACCGACCAGAGCGCTTACGCTGGAGGGAGACAGGGAGGGAGGACGATGCAGGGGTCGACCAATACGGGGCTAACGGTTGCCGCAACAGGATGCCGCAGACACATGCGCAAAAGTGTGTCGCCTCACGGACTGGGAGCGCATCGATGTCGAGTGGAGCCTCCTGGAGCCAAGCAGAGTCGTTGGCGATGAACGTGAGCGCGCTGAGACGGATCTCGCGGCCCTCAACTAAAACTCCGCTAGGAACCATGGTGAAGGTGATCGGAACAATTGCAACTTCTCCAATAAGTCACTAAGACACCTGCCCTAAGGTGGGCGCCAGCTGTCGTGGTTCTAAGCCTGACAGTAGAATAGGGGGGTAGGTATGGAGAGGCAAGATCCTAGCTATGGAGTAGTTGTGTATGCAAGGGATTTACGAGTTGAGGCCCTTCTCAGAGGAAATAATAGCCCTACGTCTCGGAACCCAGAGGCGGTCGACTGGATTATATGCGTATGAGTTACAGAGGTGCGAACCCTTCACACTGAGGAGGGGGGTGGCTTATATAGAGTCTGCCAGACCCCTCCGGCCCTCAGTTATGCAGGGTTTAAAGTACATTAAGGCCTGACGTTACTGGTAACACCCTACATAAAGTGCTATCATGACCATAAAGACTACTTAATAACAGACCGTTTGGGTGCAGAGTGACTCTTGATCTCCTGGTGGTCGACTGAGGCTTCATGGTTGAGTGTCTTCGAGTCCGTCGAGTGGAATTCTTCTAGGTTGACTGAAAGGCAGTTTCTTCTAAAGATGTCCTTGGGGAGGGTACCTTGGACAGGTCCATGACCCTACCCTAGGTACATGGCTTCATCACCTACCACCTATACCTTTCCCTTGGGAGTAATTAACCCCAAGGGTCATCTTTATTTTAGCCCCCCGAGGCAATGCTTGTCTAACTGTTGGTCCAAACTAGAGCATCATGCGGGACCATCCCTTGGCAACTTGGGTTACGTCGGTACCTGTACGCTTCGCTTATCCGATGTGTCCTGAGAACGAGATACGTGCGACTCCTATTGGGATTGTCGACACATCGGGCGGCTTTGCTGGTCTTGTTTTACCATTGTCGAAATGTCTTGTAAACCAGGATTCCGAGACTGATCGGGTCTTCCTGGGAGAAGGAATATCCTTTGTTACCGTGAGAGCTTGTGATGGGCTAAGTTGGGACACCCCTGCAGGGTATAAACTTTCGAGAGCCGTGCCCATGGTTATGTGGCAGATGGGAATTTGTTAATGTCCGGTTGTAGATAACTTGACACCAGATTCGAATTAAAACGCATCAACCGTGTGTGTAGCCGTGATGGTCTCTTCTCAGTGGAGTCCGGGAAGTAAACATGGTTTTGGGTTATGTTTGACGTAAGTAGGACTTCAGGATCACCTCTTGATCATTGCTAGCTTCACGACCGTTCTGTTTGTTCTCTTCTTGCTCTTATATGCTTATGTTAGCCGCCATATATGCTTAGTCGATGTTGCAACCTCACCACTTTACCCCTTCCTTTCCCTTTAAGCTTTGCTAGTCTTGATACCCTTGGTAATGGGATTGCTGAGTCCTCGTGGCTCACAGATTACTATAACAACAGTTGCAGGTACAGGTTATGCGATGATCTTGACGCGAGAGCGATGTTACTTATTTTGGAGTTCTTCTTCTGCTTCTTCTTCGATCAAGGGATATGTTCCAGGTCGGCAGCTTGGGCTAGCAGGGTGGATGTTGTTCCAGTTTCTGTTTGTGTTTCATCCGTAGTCGGATGGTGCTCTTATGTAAGATGATGTTGTATTCGTATGGCATTGTATGCCCTTTTTGTATGTATCCCCATCTATTATGTAATGTTGATGTAATGATATCCACCTTGCAAAAGCGTATCAATATGCAGTTCTATCCTTGGTGGGACCTTCGAGTCTCTTTAGGATAGTATCGCATATTGGGCGTGACACCTACGTACCCTAAAAACATCAAGGAAGAAGATATATCGGGAGTTCCGCCGCCACAAGCCTCTGTAGCCACCAAAAACCTCTCAGGAGCCCGTTCCGGCACCCTGCCGGAGGTGGAACCCATCACCGGTGGCCATCTTCATCATCTTGGCGCTCTCCATGACGAGGAGGGAGTAGTTCACCCTCGAGGCTGAGGGTATGTACCAGTAGCTATGTGTTTGATCTCTCTCTCTCTCTCCCGTGTTCTCTCTATGGCACGACAGAGTCATAACGGGAGTGGTGAAGGAGGAATCACCCTCGTTGACCAGGACCAAAGAGCTACACTACTGAGTAATCATCAGGAGTGCGTTACAACTAAGGGGGTGAAGTGATGTGAGGTGTTGGGCTCTGGTCGTCGATCACATTGATAGATTCGTCGATGATGAAGCAGGGGCAAAAAGGACAAGGTGGGGTTCACTGATGGATCACTAACCAACCTATACTAAGTAGTTTAGGATAAGCAGGTAAGGTACAACAGCAGGTACAAAAGAAGGCTATGCATCAGAATAGGAGCAATCAATTACAGTAGGAAAATCTAATGCAAGAATGAGAGAATGGAATGGGCGATATCAGGATGATCAAAGAGGCACTACAAAAAAAGACACATCCCTGACATTTTGGGTCGAATGAAAAAAAATTCTATCATACTTATGACACTTCTATGACGATAATTGTGACAAAACCTGGTATCATCATAGATGTGGTGGGCTCCTACTTCTATGACAAAAAATCATGGCAGAAAATGGGCTTTTAGTCCTGGGCGGGCCGGAGATGCAGTTGCATGACATTCTTTGGGCCGTCCGTGACAGAGAAAATACTAGTAGAAGCGAGGGCGAGGAAAATTTCAGGGAGTTCCCGTTTACGGTGGGTGGTCGGGGGCCAACCGATGCACATTTCTCTCGTACACGTACGCGCGTGTGTGAGAGGCGTTGGGCTCTAACTGAACCCGAGCGAGGCGTTGGGCTCTAACTAAACCCGAGCAATTGCACTAGCTATGTTATTGAACCTGAGTGATTCCTTCGCTACTGCTGCTAACTGAAGCCGATCGAACCCTGCTGCCTCCTTCCCTTGATGAATAGTGAGCGTTGTTGCGGGGGTTTGAATGAACAGTTCCCGGTGGGGGTGGATGAACATTACCCCGTGGTGTTGCATCTGGATGAACAGGACCCTGATCGAGCCGGTTGGGGCAGGATGAACAGGACCCCGTGGAGGGCTGGATGAACAGGACGACCCCGTGGAGGGCTGGTTGAACAGTTGCCGGTGGAGGGCTGGATGAACAGTAGCCCGTGGAGGGGTGGTTGAAGAGGACCCCGTGGAGAGGGCTGGTTGAACAGTAGCCGGTGGAGGAGCGCGCGGTGGAGGCTGGATGAACAGGAGCCCGTGGATGAACGTCGCAGGTGGAGGCTGGAGGAGGTCGATGGTGGATGAACAGTAGCCCGTGGAGGCTGGAGGAGATCGACGGTGGAGATGAACAGTACCATGTGGAGTCCTGTTTTGCGGTATGCCACACCCCTCCCGATGAATAGGAGCCCCATTTTGACCGTAGCGCTCCAACACAAGTTCGTTTCCTCCATTTTGCGGTACACCACACCCCTCCCGATCAACAGGACCCTGTTTCGACCGTAGAAGGTCCAACAGAAGTCCGTTTCCTCTGTTTTGTGGTACGCCAGACCCCTCCCGATGAATAGGATCCCGTTTCGACCGTGGCAGGTCGAACACAAGGCCGTTTCCTCTGTTCTATGGTACGTCAGGCCTCGTTTCCATCGGTGTCTCAGCCGGTTGGCTCCCATGCGTTCCATTGCCTCCCGATGAACACGACGCATTCTGTTGCCTCCCCATGAACACGACGCATTCCCTTGCCTCCCCCTGAACATGAGGACCACGTAGTTTCGCTGTTCCGACCCAGCCATGTACACGAGCCCTGGCCGTACGTATGCGCGAGTAGGCGTTCGAGACCCCGCCCATATGTACGTAAGTGGCCGTATTTACTTTCTTGCACCCTGGACGTTGTACGTACGTGTACATGCTACGTGCGCGCCTCTACTACGACACGTGTGCACCTCTACATCGACTATGTACACGTTCGCGACCAGAATGACAACGCTGCCTATGCTTCGACCAGGTGGGTCCCGACTGTCAGGCACTTCCTTGCATGTGAAGATGTAGCTGGTGGGTCCCAGCAGTCAGGGGGGCGAATCGTTTTTTTTTGCCCTTACGCACTTCCTTGCATGCGAAGATGTAGTTGGTGGGTCCCAGCAGTCAGGGGGGAAACTTTTTTTTGCGAAATATGGTGGCCCGTCCGGTGGGTCCCTGCTGTCAAGTGGAGGAATAAGGATTTTACGCGTAATAAGGAGGCACTTCCTTGCGGCTGACGTGGACCCAGATGTTACCCTCTCCATGTACAGTACTCTTCTGATGGAAGTCAGTCATTGACCACATTGACCACGCCATGCCGAGAGCACCACGGCAGTGGACGACGGCAAGGCCTAGGAAGGGAACCGCGCGGAGCCGGGGAAGACGCGGAAGTGGATGCCCAGGTGGAGAGGAGTACGAGGGTTCACTAGTTCGACTGCGGTGTGAGGCTGCCATCGCTGCAGAATAACAGGGGGGTGTGGGTGAGTGGAGGGATGGCCTGGCCAGTGGTGGGAGTAGTAGGGGGTGGTGAGGCCTTGGCGGCAGCACAGCCGGCCACGGGAGGCAGGAGCAGGCGGCCCGACCGGCACTGCTTTGGGCAGCTGGAGCAACAAGACCAAAGGTTGAAGAAGCACTACGGCCGTTGGATGGACATCGTACGATCACTGGAGCTAGAATCGTTCATATTAACAAAGTTGATAAAGCCCTCCGTCCCCGTCAACTTAGTAGGCCCACAAGTCAGCCTCCCACCATACTGGGTCCCAACTAGCAGGGGGTATTCATTTTTTTGTCCGTAATAAGGAGGCACTTCCTTGCGTGCAAAGATATAGCTGGTGGGTCCGACCTGTCAGCGGCGGTAACGTTTTTTCGCAAAATACAGAGGCCCTTTTGATAGAGGCAAAGGTGTCCCGTCTTTCGATGAGATGATGGATTTCGCTTTGGTGGAAGTCGACTTTGACGATCCGACTACGAATGTGCGAGGACGTCACACCTTAGCAATCGCTAAACCAACTCCGAGAGGTTATTGACCACGCCGGAGCACGATCAACCTGACCACGAGGGTCTGTTTCCTGCGAGAAAATGAAGAACAAGCAAGAAACTGAGATTGCAATCTAGATATTGCGAATATAAGATGAAAGCTTTATTGATCAAGGTGGGGTTCTATGACGCCTTTGTCTGGTCGTTGAACACAAACGAAGTACGCGAAGTTGCAGCTATGGCGAACTTTAATCTAAACAAAACCCAAAGTCTAAACGGTGCCCTAAGGGCTCTATATATGGAGGAAGAGAGGGGGAATTTCGTGGCCCTTGGTGGAGGGGTCCGAAATCAACCCTATCTCTTGTTTCCCCATACATACGGACTCTAAAAATAGCCTATACTTACTTATTTCGAAATTACATGGGCCTGGCCCAATAAAAAGGTGACGCAGCACCTATAATAGCCTCTGGACGAAATTTATGAAGTGACATCTTGTATATTTCGTCCAAGGCTTCATGCACTCGTTATGGTGGCTTCAAAGACCTGAAATCATCACTTGTAACTCCTTTCTTGTTCTCCTTGCGCATGCCATCATCTCCATGCTTGTTCTTGCTCCAATGTTCATCCTTCTCCAAGCTAGGCCCTTCATTTGTAAGCAAAACAAATGTATCCAATTTAGGCAGCATCATATTCTCATGAACATTAGAATCATTACCAAGAAACGAAAGTACCTGGTAATTTAGTTAGCGTGCGCGAGCTCTAGTAATTGGTCCAGTATGTATAGCAGCAGGGGCTGTGGGTGTAACAATGGTATTTATGTCCTCATCATCCCCCCCCTTCTTGAAATGAAGTCGTCCTCGACGGAAGTTCATCCTCCTCACCCAAATAAGGCTTCAAATCTGCAATGTTAAAAGTGCGACTAACCCCAAAATCTGCAGGCAGCTCAAGTTTATATGCATTATCATTTATTTTCTCTAACACCTTAAAGGGACCATCAGCACGTGGCATGAGCTTTGATTTGCGCAAATCAGGAAATCCATCCTTACGCAAATGTAACCAAACAAGATCTCCAGGTGCAAACACAACATGTTTTCTACCCTTATCTCCAGCAAGTTTATATTTGGCATTCATACGCTCAATGTTTTCCTTAGTTAACTCATGCATTTTTAAAATCATTTCAGCACGTTGTTTAGCATCAAAATTAACCTTCTCCGAAGATGGAAGAGGCAACAAATCAATAGGTGCATGAGGTAGGAAACCATACACAACTTCAAACGGGCACATCTTAGTAGTAGAATGCAATGAATGATTATAAGCAAATTCAGTATGAGGCAAGCATTTCTCCCACATTTTCTTATTACTCTTCAAAATAGCCCTAAGCATAGTAGACAATGTTCTATTGACTACTTCAGTTTGTCCATCAATTTGGGGGTGACAAGTAGTACTAAAAAGCAGTTTAGTCCCCAACTTAGCCCATAAACATCTCCAAAAGTGGCTAAGAAATTTAGTATCACGATCTGAAACAATAGTATTTGGCACACCATGCAAGCGAATAATTTCACGAAAGAACAAATCAGCAACATTAACAGCATCATCGCTTTTATGACATGGTATAAAGTGTGCCATTTTCGAGAATCTATCCACGACAACAAATATGCTATCCCTCCCCTTCTTTGTTCAAGGTAAACCTAAAACAAAGTCCATAGATATATCCTCCCAAGGAACACTAGGTACAGGCAAAGGCATATATAAACCATGAGGATTGAGTCGTGACTTAGCTTTTTGACATGTAGTGCAGCGAGCAATAAAACGCTCAACATCCCGTCTCATCTTTGGCCAAAAGAAATGTGTAGCAAGTACATCCTCCGTCTTCTTCACGCCAAAGTGTCCCATTAATCCTCCTCCATGCGCCTCCTGCAACAACAAAAGACGAACGGAGCTAGCTGGAATGCATAGCTTGTTAGCACGAAACACAAATCCATCGTTAACGACAAACTTGTTCCACATTCTTCCTTCTTTACAATTCTGCATTACATCTTTAAAATCAGCATCATGCACATATTGATCTTTGATGGTCTCCAAACCAAATATTTTGAAGTCAAGTTGTGAAAGCATAGTATAGCGACGAGACAATGCATCAGCAATAACATTTTCTTTTCCCTTCTTGTGTTTAATGACATAAGGGAAAGTCTCAATGAATTCAACCCATTTAGCATGTCTACGATTCAGTTTAGCTTGACTTTTAATATGTTTCAAAGATTAATGATCAGAATGTATAACAAATTCTTTGGGCCATAAATAATGTTGCCGTGTTTCTAAAGTCTAAACAAGAGCATATAATTCTTTATCATAAGTAGAATAATTCAGACTAGGCCCACTCAATTTTTCAGAAAAGTATGCAACAGGTTTGCCATCTTGTAATAACACACCTCCTAATCCAATTCCACTAGCATCACATTCAAGCTCAAAAGTCTTATTAAAATCAGGAAGTTGGAGCAAAGGAGCATGTGTCAACTTATCTTTCAATACCGTGAAGGCTTCTTCCTGTGCGGTACCCCACAGAAAAGGCACATCTTTCTTTGTAAGCTCATTAAGAGGTGCAGCAATGGTGCTGAAATCTCTCACAAAACGCCTATAGAATCCAGCGAGGCCAAGAAAACTCACTTGTGTGACCGTTTTGGGCTGCGGCCAACTCTCAATAGCTTCAATCTTGGCTTTATCAACTTCAATTCCCTATGGAGTAACAACATAGCCAAGAAAAGATACTCGGTCGGTGCAAAAGGTGCACTTCCCAAGGTTACCAAACAAACGTGCATCACGTAGAGCAATAAAAACAACACGTAAATGTTCCAAATGTTCTTCCAAAGATCTGCTATAAATCAATATGTCATCAAAGTAAACTACCACAAATCGTCCAATGAAAGCACGTAAAACTTCGTTCATTAATCTCATGAAAGTACTAGGTGCATTAGTTAACCCAAAAGGCATGACTAACCACTCACATAATCCAAACTTAGTTTTAAATGCTGTTTTCCATTCACCTCCCAATTTCATACGAATTTGATGGTATCCACTACGCAAATCAACTTTGGAGAATATTGTAGAGCCACTCAATTCATCAAGCATATCATCCAGCCTAGGAATAGGATGACGATAACGAATAGTAATATTATTAATGCCTCTACAATCAACACACATACGTGATGTACCATCCTTTTTCGGCACTGGAATAATAGGAACAACACAAGGACTAAGGGATTCGCGTATATAACCTTTGTCGAGAAGCTCTTGTACTTGACGCATAATCTCCTTCGTCTCCTCTGGATTGGTACGGTATGGTGCACGGTTTGGCAGTGAAGCACCGGGAATTAAGTCAATCTGATGCTCAATCCCTCGAATAGGCGGTAATCCCGATGGCACGTCTTGTGGAAAGACGTCAGCGAACTCCTGCAAAATGTTAGTGACAGTAGGAGGCAAAGAGGAAGGCATGTCCTCGAATGAAAATAATGCCTCTTTGCACACAAAAGCATAGCAAACAGATTTGCTAAAATCTAGCTCATCAATATCAGATTTGGTGGCAAATAAATATGCACTTCTAATTTTAATTTCAGAAGCAACACTAGATGGTTTATTATTAGGCTTCATTTGTTGCTCAAATTCTTTTGCCACAATCTGATTTTCACTCTTATTCTTCTACTGTTTTGCTTTATTAGCTCTATTAATATCATCTTTCAAAATGGAATCAGGAGTCATAGGAAGCAAAGTAATATTTTTATCCTTATGAACAAGAGTATAGTGATTGTTTCTACCATGGTGTACAGAATTTTTATCAAATTGCCATGGTCTACCAAGTAATAAGGAACATGCTTGCATAGGTACCACATCACAATCAACATAATCAGCATATGTAGAGATACTAAAATGCACACGAACAGTATGTGTTACCTTAACCTTGTCGTTGTTGTTGAACCATTGGATGTAGTAAGGATGTGGATGTGGTCTTGTGGTGAGAGAAAGCTTCTCCACCATCTCCATGCTAGCCAAGTTGTTGTAGCTCCCTCCGTCTATGATGACGCGCACAGAACGTTCCTTCACAACTCCCTTGGTATGGAACAAATTGTGCCTCTGATTTTGCTCAGCTTGGGTGACCTGCACACTCAAAACACGTTGAGCAACTAAACATTGATACCTGTCAGCGTCTTCAGGAGCCATGTATTGCGTCTCATGATCAAAATCATCTCCACCATGTTCTTCACGTGTAATAAGAGCCAAAGTCTCCTCATCATAGTCACTAGCGGACTCATACCCACCATCCTCGGTAGCAATCATCACACGCTGAGATTTGCATTCTCTCGCATAATGACCTCCTCCCTTACAACGACGACAAATAATATCACTTGTGTGCCCTGTTGATGCTATGGAAGAAGAAGAATGCTGTGCAGGCCCCGCAGGTGCGCTCTTGGTAGATAATGGTGGTTGTGCCTGTTTTCTTGTATCACGGCTAGAGGTGGCACCTGATGGAGGTGCTGGTGCAGTTGAAGTAGAAGATGCACGCGGTGTCCATGATGAAGGTCGGCCTGCAGAAAAGTTAGTTCGCCCCAACGCTTGTCGATCCTGCACTTCATGTTCAGCTTTACAAGCAACATGGAATAAATGAGTGATATTAGTATACTCCTTATAGTCTAGAATGGTCTGAATCTCTCTATTTTATCCACCCAGAAAACGTGCAAGCATAGCTTCATTCTCCTCAACAATACCACATCTATCATGCCAGTTTGTAATTCCTGATAATATTCTTCGACAGAATTTTTTCCTTGTCTTAAACGCTGCAATTTTTGAAGAAATTCACGTTGATAATATGGTGGAACCCAATGCGTACGCATAGCAGTTTTCAAAGCAGCCCAAGTAGTTGGAATAGGATACAATCTACAATGTTCAGACCACCATACACATGCAAAACTAGTGAAAGCACAAACAGCAGCAGCAACTCGTCTCTCCTCAGGATATTGTAAACATGTAAATCGTTGTTCACTTTCTAACTCCCAAGTAAGATATATATCAGGAACATATCTACCCTCAAATGGCGGAATATTCAATTTCAGTTTAGGAATATGGACATCATCTCGTACCTGAGGTGGTGGTGCGGGCCTACCATTGCGAATATATACCTGAGGTCGACCTGCTGGTGGTGGTGCTGGTGGCTGCACGTAGTTCTGATGTTGATCAACCTCATCCTCATAATCGCCCGCATATTCATCATCCTCCGCATCAGCAGCAGTAGCCACAGAAGTATCAACAGCCGCACCAACAGTTTGGCCAGGCCGAAGAAGTACACGGCTCGCTCGGCGGAGGGCTGTTTCGCGACCTGGAGGTAATTGCTGTTGTTGTTGTTGCAGAGGTGCGGCAGGTGCAGCCGGTGGTGGAAGACGCGCAAGCAGTTCCTTAAATCTGTTATCGAGCTTTGTTTCGAACGTCTTCTCCATGCGATCTATCTTCTCCATGGCCTCTTCAAATCTGTTTAGCACATCTTGCACCTGTCCACTCATCATTTGCTGAAATTTATCATGCAAATCCTTATTCATCATGTTCTCCCAGTCAGTCTCGTCGGCTTGTGATCCTGGCATGGTTAGCAGCAATAGAAACACACAAGAATATGATCCTACAGACTACTAACAAGAGGTGGTGGTGGGTGTCACAAATCCGTCAAGCAAATCTCAAATTCTTACCAGTTCTTACCCAGCAGCAGGCGGTGATCGGCAACCGTTGTAGTCAAAACTCTCAAAGCTTGGATAAAGCGATTACTAGGGAGAGTCAAATGCACGACGTAGATGTATGTGGAGCTGGGAAGGTTTATAATATGGTAGCAAAAAGGGTCAGCAATAATCAATTCAGAGATGCAAAGTTGAATAAACGCTCAACGACGGTACTGTGCTGGTCCTAGGCTAGATTGTGCTAGAGACGCGAGCCTAGAACACCAACAAAATCACAGCGCGGCACGTAAATAAGGGAGGAGCACACTCTGAAAATTTTTTCTCTTTTTTTTTCCTTTTTTTTGCACTTTTTTTCCTCTTTTTTTTTGCTCCGCAGCAAATTTTTTTTGAAAAAGTCTACAAATGGTCTAGAAACTGCCTAGCCAGAATTTTCCAGACTTGGGGAGTCTCTACTGCGGGTAGCACGGAAGTTGGGGAGTCCTCTGTCACGACTCGGAGTATTGCGTGATCTGGAAATCCAAAACAGAGTAACAAAATACTGGACTCGGAATAGGGCTGGTGGCGGAGATGAATCTGGTGGAACTCGGACTGGTGGCGGATATATGTTGCAGGTGGACTCGGATTGGCGTGATGGCGGTGGATATGTGGTAGCGTATATGGAGTCGGATTGGCGGTGAATATGTGGTGGTGGTATATGGCACATATTCGGAGCGGTGGTGGTAGGTGACAGGGGCGATGATGATGGTGCGGTGGCGGCGTGACAACTTAGGACCAGAACTCGAAACTCTAAAAGACTAACGCTAAGACCAGCAACTAGACACGACGATGCAACCGCAAATTCAACAAAGCAAAACCCTAAAAAGATTATGCAAAGGCTCAGATTGGTTAGGATATGATGAACTAACCCTATTTTTTTTGGCTTTTTCGTGGACTGTAGGTATGAAGAACAGACTCGATCTAAACTACGAAAAACTATAAAATCTCACCGAGCAACCTGGAAATCTGATACCACTTGATAGAGGCAAAGGTGTCCTGTCTTTCGATGCGATGATGGATTTCGCTTTGGTGGAAGTCGACTTTGACGATCCGACTACGAACGTGCGAGGACGTCACGCCTTAGCAATCGCTAAACCAACTCCGAGAGGTTATTGACCACGCCGGAGCATGATCAACCTGAGCACAACGGTCTGTTTCCTGCGAGCAAATGAAGAACAAGCAAGAAACTGAGATTGCAATCTGGATATTGCGAATATAAGATGAAAGCTTTATTGATCAAGGTGGGGTTCTGTGACGCCTTTGTCTGGTCGTTGAACACAAATGAAGTATGCGAAGTTGCAGCTATGGCGAACTTTAATCTAAACAAAACCCAAAGTCTAAACGGTGCCCTAAGGGCTGTATATATGGAGGAAGAGAGGGGGAATTTCGTGGCCCTTGGTGGAGGGGTCCGAAATCAACCCTATCTCTTGTTTCCCCACACATACGGACTCTAAAAATAGCCTATACTTATGTATTTCGAAATTACATGGGCCTGGCCCAATAAAAAGGTGACACAGCACCTATAATAGCCTCTGGACGAAATTTATGAAGTGGCATCTTGTGTATTTCGTCCAAGGCTTCATGCACTCGTTATGGTGGCTTCAAAGACCTGAAATCATCACTTGTAACTCCGTTCTTGTTCTCCTTGCGCATGCCATCATCTCCATGCTTGTTCTTGCTCCAATGTTCATCCTTCTCCAAGCTAGGCCCTTCATTTGTAAGCAAAACAAATGTATCCAATTTAGGCAGCATCATATTCTCATGAACATTAGAATCATTACCAAGAAACGAAAGTACCTGGTAATTTAGTTGGCATGCGCGAGCTCTAGTAATTGGTCCAGTATGTATAGTAGCAGGGGTTGTGGGTGGTATTGATGTCCTCATCACCTTTCGGTGGGTCCCAGATGTTAGGTGGAGGAATCATTATTTTGCGTGTAATATGGAGGCATTTCCTTGCGTGCGGCCGTGGATCCAGCTGTCAGCCTCTTCACGTACAGTCCACTTCAAATGCATGTCGGTCATTGACCACGTTGACCACGCCGCACCGAGAGCACCAAGGCGGTGGACGACGGTGAGGCCTAGGAAGGGAACAACACGGAGCCAGGGAAGACTCGATAGTTCTTTCCCACGTGGAGGGGAGTACGAATGTACGAGGGTTTACTGGTTCGTCTGCTGTCACCGGAGAATAACAGCGGGTGTGGGTGAGTAGAGGGATGGCTAGGCCAGCGGTGGGAGTACGATGGGGTGGTGAGGCCTGCGCGGAACCACAGCCGACCGTGGGAGGAGGGAGCAGGCAGTCCCGCCGGCGCTTGTTTGAGCGGCTGGAGCAAGAAGAGGAGAGATTGAAGAAGCACGACGGCCGTTGGATGGACATCCAACAGTCACTGCTTGTGCGTCAACCTTTTTTTTGGAAAGCCTCAAATCTGTGGAAAATAGCATACAACCCATCTGCCATTATTTCTAATAATTTACAACCCATTTGCTAATTCTTAAGGGTTTTTTGGAGCCCATATTCTTTTTGTTAGCATTATAGCCCATATTGTCACCACGGTTAAAAAATTATATGAAATTTTGCATATTTCGGTGTGGTCTGAACTGTTTTTAATCCTGAGATTTGGAGTCACATCAAACTGATTTAAAAATAAATGTATATCAATATAAAATCCAACATATTGTCCATGCATAAAAATCAATGCAATTTAAAATCTCCAAATGAAAAAAACAAATTGGAAACTAATTGTCGGCTTAATGTGTTTTAAAAATGTACAGCCCATTTCTCATTATTGATAGGCCATTTTCTCGGCCAGCTGAATGAAGATCTCCTCGCCTTGAAAGATTTGCAGCCCAACATGCCTGACAAAGCGACTTACTTAACAAATCACAAAAAACTGGGCTAGCCATTTTCAGAAAGAAAAAAAACTACTGGCCTGGTCTATGGTAAACATAAAAGAGAAGGCTCTCTCGACAAGCGAGAGTTCCCTGCACAGCCCAGTTGACACCCTGCTTCCGTCTCAAAAACAAATTAGATAAATTCCACTCCAATTATGGCGATTCATAAAAATGCCACTGCAATTTCCAAACTTTGAAAAATGCCACTACAATTTTTGCAAACTTTGAAAAACGCCACTGCAATTTGCAAACTTTGAAAAACGCCACTCCAGACTTCGAAAAATGCCACTGGAAATGACATGAAATGGCATTTTTCAAAGTCAGGAAATTGCAGTGGCATTTCTCAGAATCAACAGATTTGGAGTGGCATTTATCAAATTAACCCAAAACAAAAATAACTGGGCGAGCTGCTAGGTCCCTAGTGTCAGCCACTCGTTGTGCAATTCTCTCGTTTATTGACTACGTTGACAATGGCATGGGACCAAGGTGTCAGAAATCCATTAGGAGGAGCCATTTTTTTATTGGCTTGAAATAAGGAGGCACTTGCTTACGTACTGCCATGACCTTGGCAGGTCCCTGCTATCATCCTCTCCATGTACAATCATCTCTTGATTGTGTACGCGTCAACCTGGTAGGCCCACAAGTCAGCCTCTAAACCCGTGGCGGACAAATACAACCTGTCGTGGAATTGTCACGTCAGATGTCCTAGTGAAAGGACTTAGTCGTGGAGACATCGCGACTAGGAAGCTTGAAGGGGTTAATCAGGACAAGAGACACGAGAGGTTTATACTAGTTCGGCCCCTTATGATGAAGGTAAAAGCCTACGTCTAGTTGTGATTGGGATTATGTATGTCTCGATGACCAGGAAGCAAATTCGCTTGACCTAGCTCTTGAGTTGTTGTTTCGTACCCTGAACCGCCGCCGGGTCATCCCTTTATATACTGAGGTTGACGCCCAGCGGCTCTACAGAGTCCCGGCCGGCTTATAGATTGTATCCGGCTCGGTCTCTTAATCTTTCTTGCCTTACAATACAAGTTACATGAACAAGGCGGTTTAACACTACGGGCCTTAAACCATCTCTGGGCCTTTGGGCCTTTACTAAGTCGCAATCTTCAAGCTTGAGCTTCTGTCTTCAAGAATGCTTGTAAGTATAACCCGGCTCCTTCTGGCGGGTCATACTAGTAGTTATATCCCCAACATTAGGCCCCAGGCTGATTTGAACTAGTTCATGTCAGTCTTCAATACTTAAGAAAAAAATTTATGCTTACTTAAGAAGGTTCATGTAACTCGCCATGACATCATCCTTCGAATTTGTGGTAACCCGCCATGACGTCACCTGTCATAAATGTATGCTTTATCCAATACATCTCAACGGATCTCTGTCTTAATGGCCATCCAAAAATCGAGGTGCCTCTGTAGCTGGATAACTATGTTTTTTGGTCTCCTTGTTTTTCGCGCCCACTTAACAAGTTTTTCCTTATAAATAGACCCGATTAGGTCTCTTCTCATTCTCCGTTTCGCATCTTCTTCCTCTCGCCCCCATCTGCCACTGGAGCTCCGCTGCCATCGCCACTGCGCCCTTCGTCCTCGTCGAGCTTGGCCGCTGCATCGACCTGATCTTGACAGGAGAACGGCAGCGCTACTCCTCCGCAGATCCTCCGCAGTAAGTTCTTCCCCTTTCCGCGTCATAGATCTGCATTAGGGCTAGTGCGTTCCTCTGTACGGGCACAGTTCATCCGAGCTTTGCGTTTCTCTTGCCATGGCTTCATCAGATCCAAAAGACCACATAAATCTGATGTGGTTCGTATTCCGCATCCATTTTGATTAGCAGTCATCCTCCTTTGCTTACAAGAAAACCTCATCACAGCACATGTACTTCTCTGCGCTCTATTTTTAGGTCTAGTAATTTTTCTTTTATGAACCTTTGTTTGATCCAAAATAATTACCGCAAACTGTGAAAATTGTTTATCCTATACTGAGGAAAAATCCATAACTTGTTAGATTTGCTAGTCATAGCGGCTCTGACTGCCGCCTTAATAAAGTAATAATCTGAACTTCCCCTGTTCGTTGAAATAACACTGATGGCTTTTAAAACACTTATGGCGGCTTACGTAACCCGAATGTAACTATCCTTATACCATTAGGCCCCTTCATAAGTCACCATAGTTCATTCCACCAATATTTTTCCTGCCCGGCTTAAATTTGAACCGGCCTTGTTTACCTTGTATTTAGGCTTTCGAACATAATGGCGCCCAAGGCACCTACCACTTGCAACTGGGTGAAATCCATTGTCACTGACAGCACTTTAGATGACTTTGTCAAAACTGGCTATCTGCCAAAGAAAGAGGTCATGCCTTATCGTGCTCCTCACCCGGATGAAGAAATCCCTCAACCCAAAGACGGAGAGGTGGTTGTTTTTACTGATCATATGAACCGGGGCTTTACTCCTCCCGGTTCAAACATTTTCAGAGATGTGCTGAAGTTTTTTAACCTTCACCCACAAGACATTGGACCCAATTCCGTGTCTAACATCTGCAACTTCCAAGTGTTCAGCGAAGTTTATCTTGGTAAAGAACCAAACTTGCTACTTTTCAGAGAGTTGTTCTATTTGAACTGTCAGACAGAGTGTGCTAGCGGTCAGAGCTTGGAACTTGGTGGGATTTCAATTCAGCGTCGCAGGGATGCACTTTTCCCCTATGCCAACCCGCCAAGCCATCCAAAAGATTGGAACATGACGTGGTTCTACTGCAAGGACACCTCCCCGGCTAAAGAGAATCCTCTGCCCAGCTTTCGTGCCCTCCGTCTTGACACCAATCACCATTTGCCCGACAAGATTACTACCGCAGAACGCAGATCCCTCTCTCCTACTATAGCCAGGATCAAAGCTCTGTTGGGGAACGGGTTGACGGGCATTGACCTGGTTCGAGTCTAGCTTGCCTGGCGGGTTATCCCATTAAGCCGCCGCACCATGTTAATGTGTGAATACACTGGCCCCAAGAATGACCCCTGCACCATAGCCCTGACGACTTACCTGCTCATGTTGTTGATGACATGACCAAATCTCTTCTCAACGAGAGTCTGGTGGATTGTGGCAGAGTGGGTCTAGCCCCGTTCTGCAAAGATAACCCGGCTCCAAAGGTACACATCCGTATAAATGTTTATCTTATTCTCTTAATTCTTCACCCATATTCATAATGTACTCAATCCTTGCAGGCGGGTGATAAATTTTGGAAAGTTAAATATGATCATGAAGCGGCCAAGAAAGCCCGGAAAGAAAAGAGAGCTGCCAGGAAAGAAGCTGCCAAAAGAAAAGGCAAAAGAGCTACTGCTTCTGACTTGCTTCAGCTGGCAGACTCTTCTGAGTCAGAGGTAGCCCTTGACTCCCTTGGCTTATATTTTAATCATCTTATTGACACTGATCATCAGCAGGAGGACACTGGAACAAGCCGCAGCAAGGCTGACGAGGTAACTATCCTTTCCTCCGACTCCGAGCCTTTGCCAAGACAGAAAATCCGCAGAGTGACCCGGAAAGTAAGATTTTCTCATCCTCTAGCTCATCGCGATCCTCAATTTCTTTTGAAGCGGCAAATTCATGAGAGCCGGAGGCAGACCCGGACCAGCAAGGACGTGAAGCTCTCCTCCGGCTTACCAAATACTCCAAAGAAATGCCGAAACGAGGTTACCTCTATTTTAACTAAGTTTTATCCCTTAGAGGGTCTCTTTCGTCAACCACTCAATCCCTCTGACTCGGATTATCAGGATATCTCCCCTTCCTCCGGTGAGTCATTGCAGTCCAATCTGCCGACTTTTAAGATCGTACCGGGGTATAATAAGCCACTCACCTTTGTAGCTATTGTAATCTTCTTACTTCTGTATTAATCCTCTTATTTGAATGCAGTGTTCAAGCTAAGCCCAACAAGAGGGCTAGAAAAAATAAACCGGCTGAAGAAAGAGTTGCCACTGATGAGCCGGCTCTGGAAACAATTGTGCCGGAGTTAAGCACTCATGAGCCACCACTCGAACCAGCACAAGATGTACCACCTCCTTGTGACCTGCCCACTGACCAAGGCACCGTTGACTAAGAAAATCCCAAACCTCCGAGTCCAACCCGGACAGCTGATCCTTCCAATACCGACTTTGAGATCACCAGAACTGGTCATGCTGACCCGAGGAGGCCAACCGTGCTAGCCAAATGCCCTGCCAAGGAAGAACTTCTGGACCAGCACCGAGTCAAGATGGATGTCACCAATTATGCTCATATGAGTATTGGAGATGTCTTCTCTGGCTACATGAGTCAAGTGCACAACAGCCGAAACCTTAAAATTGACATGGTGAAGCAGATGCACCATAAATTCGAGGTATGATCCATGTTCTTTTGTTCATTATCCTTCAGTATGTTAGCCCCCAAGTCTGCTGCTTAAGATGCTTATGTTGTAGACTTAGAAATAAATTTAACAACATGAAGACAAAATAGAATTTCGGCTTACCATGTAGCCCCCAAGGGGCGGCTTAACCAATATGGTTGAGCCGGCTCTTTATAGAGATATTCTTATGGGCCTTTAAACAACAATATGCATTAGCCCCCTAGTGCCAAGTGTTATTGTTTACAAAATGCATGGGACTTACTCATATGAATCACCATATAATGAGCCATGGTAGAACAGAAAAACTCTGCAGGACGTTAGCCCCCAAGGGCCAAGTATGTTGCTGGCAAAATGCTTGGGACTTAAATACTGCATAAATAACTTACTTGATTTTATACTTTGCACAGGCTACCACGAGTCAACTTGAATCGGAGGTGACCAATTTGAAGAGCCGCCTTGTATTCCAAGAGTCAGAACTTGAGAAGGCCAATAGTAAGTTCGAGTTCAGTGTTTCTGTACAGGATAAACTGAAGAAAGACTTTGAGACTGAAAAGAAAGCCTGGGCGGATGAGAAGACCGCATTAATAAGCCGGGCTGAAAAAGCAGAAGTGGCTCTTGAAGAATTCACTAGAGAATTGTCTGGGTTAAAGCGCCATATTTCACAAATGGTCGTAGACATCTTCGGTAAGTCGCCTTGCCGTTGTGTTCATATCTTAGCCGGGCAATAGAGTGTGCCAGAAATTAACCTTTCTGAGTATGCTTTGTACAGGCCCCAGAAGCGCAAATTTAAACCACAACATGCTCACGAAGTTAAAAGCTGTGTATACCTTGGTGGAACAATTGTACACTGGGTCACAATGTACACTTGCTTCGGTGGCCTTATCCAATGAAGTAGCAACCCTCCTACCACGGGTCTTGAGTAAGCTGTCAGTTCTGCCGCAACGGATCAATGAATTGAGACAGTCAGCTGCAAGAGCCGGAGCAATAAATGCTCTAAGCCGGGCGAAGGCCTGGCTACCTGAATTAGACCCGGAGGATATCGCCATTGGCTACCCAAGTCTGAAGGAAGATGGCACGCCGTTTGAGGACGCGGATTTTCTTGCCTGTGTCAAAGACATACGCCCCGTGGCGACTCTGATAGCCACTGAAGTAGATTATACCAATTACCAGGCGGGTTATGATGAACAAAATCGAAGGATTCCAACACCTAAATATGACGTGACCAGCCTGATTCCCCCAATTAGTAAGCATACCTTCGCTCCTGAAGTTGACCCGGCCGGTCTTGTTGATGATGAAGCAGAATTCGAAGCCTTAAAGAACGTTGACTGGTCATCATCGACCTTCCAAGAAAAGGAGCAGAGCAGAAGCGCGTAGAGGGCTAACCCGGACGCTTCCGGCCAATCTTGAAGGTGAAGCCGTCATGGCAGGTCAATACCTGGTGTAAAAAACAATGCAAACTATTTGGACTTAATGAGTCCTGTAATAGGGTAGAGATAACTCTGTTGTGGCCATGCCATCATGCATGTTTTGATGCTTAACATTTTTAAACCGCCTTGTTATATTTGTGCACACAGCTAATCGTTTCTGAAAACACTGTCCTTCAAATAAACGGCTTAGGCAGGTCAAAAATGTGAGCAAAATAATCATAGATTAGCTGGTTGAAAAAACACAACTATAATAAAATTTTACCACTGGCCCCATCGGTTCATATGACCCGGCTGGTAAATATGAAGATCAGATATTTGAATACCCGGAAAGTACATCAACATTGAAGGGCTGGCGACTCAGCAGTCGATATTGAACCAGGCTATAAACATTATATTTATAACTGTAAGTTTTAGGAAAAAATCTTAAGTCAAACAATGGGGCTTCCAGAGATAATTTAAACCGAAATAGAGAATAACAACGGCAAGGCTACTGATTCAAATACGATCAGTGAACCGTCCCAGAGGGCTTGAAAGTAGGATTCGAATACGATCATGTAGCCCCCAATGGCTTTGGCTTTGCGCCGATCAAGAGGGTACCGACAGCTGTGTTCTCTTTGGTTCGAATACGACCTATGTTTGAACAGGAAGCCCCCTAATGACCTTGAGTGTTTTTTAACGACTCTGATTCGAATACGATCAAAGTCGGTTCCCAAATGGGGTTCAGCTATGACTCGGATACGATCAAGAAGCCCCCAAGTGAGCTCGGCAATGTGCCAATCAAAAGGGTATCGACAGCTATGTTCTCTTTGGTTCGAATATGACCTGTGTTTGAACAGGAAGCCCCCTAGTGATCATAATTTTTAACAGCTAGATTCGAATACGATCATAAGCCGGATCAGAACAGTTGAGCTGGATCAAATATGACCCGTCCCCGAGCGATCATGTGAGAAAATGATGACAACGACAATAACAAATTTACCTTGTAAGAATGGAAAAAGGACAGAGGTCCTGCTTTGTTATTTATCATAATATATACATTGGCAAAATATATACATCAGCGGAGCCTATGGCTCAAGTGTAGTAGGGCCGGAGATGAGCAATATTCCATGGCCTCCGGGTCTCCTCCTCGGACTTACGTGAGTCTTTGTGCTCTCGAACGTCAATAAGGTAATATGACCCGTTGTTCAAGTTCTTGCTGACCACAAATGGCCCTTCCCAAGGTGGGGATAACATGTGAGCATCAGTTTGATCCTGGATGAGCCGGAGCACTAGATCACCTTCCTGGAAAGATCTGGACTTAACCCGGCGGCTGTGGTAACGGTGCAAGCCCTGTTGATAAATCACCGAGTGAGCTGCTGCCAAGTCTCGATGTTCATCTAACAGATGAAGAGCATCCTGGCATGCTTGTTCATTGTCTTCCTCCACATAAGCCGCCACGCGAGGTGAATCATGACGGATGTCACTAGGGAGAACCGCCTCAGCTCCATAAACCATGAAAAAAGGCATATAACCCATAGATCTGTTAGGAGTGGTATTGATGCTCCATAACACAGAAGGTAACTCCTCAACCCAACAACCCGGCGTACTTTGCAAGGGGACAAAAAGCCGGGGCTTAATGCCTTTCAGAATCACTTGATTGGCTCACTCGGCTTGACCATTGGACTGAGGGTGAGTCACTGATGAAACATCAAGCCGGATATGCTCACGTTGACAGAACTCCTCCATGGCGCCTTTAGACAGATTAGTGCCATTGTCAGTTATAATGCTGTGTGGAAAACCAAAACGAAATATCACCTTCTTCGTGAATTGAACCGCCGTGGTTACATCACACTTACTAACCGGCTCTGCCTCGACCCACTTTGTAAACTTATCAACCGCCACCAAGAGGTGAGTCTTTTTATCTCTGGATCTCTTGAAAGGCCCAACCATGTCAAGCCCCCAGACTGCAAGCGGCCAAGTAATTGGAATCATCCTTAACTATTGAGCCGGCACATGAGCCCGTCTTGAGAACTTCTGACAACCATCACATTTACTGACCAGATCCTCTGCATCTGCATGAGCCATCAGCCAATAAAACCCATGACGAAAGGCTTTAGCCACGAGAGATTTTGACCCGACGTGATGACCGCAATCTCCTTCATGAATCTCACGGAGAATTTCTTGGCCTTCTTCAGGAGAGATGCAACGCTGAAAAGCCCCTGTAACACTGCAATGATGCAACTCACCATTGATAATCATCATGGACTTAGACCGCCGGGTTATCTGCCTAGCCAAGGTTTCATCCTCGGGCAACTCGTCTCGGGTCATATAAGCCAGATACGGCACCGTCCAATCTGGGATGATATGAAGAGCCGCCACCAACTGCGCTTCAGGGTCAGGGACAGCCAAATCTTCCACTTTTGGTAGCTTGACAGAAGGGTTATGCAAAACATCCAAGAAAGTGTTAGGTGGCACCGGCTTACGGTGAGATCCCAGCCGGCTTAACGCGTCAGCCGCCTCATTCTTTCTACGGTCAATGTGCTCCACCTAATAACCTTTGAAGTGTCCCGCAATTGCATCAACCTCCCGGCGATAAGCCGCCATGAGCAGATCCTTTGAATCCCACTTGCCTGATACTTGCTGAGCCACTAGATCTGAGTCGCCGAAGCACCTTACCCGGCTTAAATTCATCTCTTTAGCCATCCGGAGACCATGGAGCAAGGCTTCATACTCAGCTGCATTGTTAGTACAAGGAAACATCACCGGAGTACATAACAAAACTTATCACCTCGAGGGGAAGCCAAAATAACTCCAGCCACCGAGCCTTCCAACTGCCTAGACCCATCAAAGTGAATTGTCCAATAGGTATTGTCTGGCTTTTCCTTAGGCATCTGCAATTCTGTCCAGTCATTGATGAAATACACTAGCGCTTGAGATTTAATAGCAGTGTGTGGCACATACTTTAAACCATGGGGCCCAAGCTCAATGGCCCATTTGACGACTGACCTGTGGCCTCTCTGTTTTGAATAATATCCCCCAAGGGGGCAGAACTAACCATAGTGATGGGATGGCCCAAGAAGTATTGCTTAAGCTTCCGGCTGGCCATAAACACCCCATAGACCAGCTTCTACCAGTGCGGATATTGCTGCTTGGACTCAATCAGTACTTCACTGATGTAGTAAACCGGCCGCTGAACCGGGTGTTCCTTGCCAGCCTCCTTGCGTTCCACCACAATAGCAACACTGACAACACGGGTGTTAGCAGCCACATACAATAACAAGGGCTCCTTGTCAATGGAAGCAGCAAGAACCAATGGCTCAGCCAACTGTCTCTTCAGATCTTCAAAGGCAGTATCGGCGGCGTCACTCCAAGTAAAGCTATCCGTCTTCTTCATCATCTGATACAACGACATAGCCTTCTCCCCTAACCGGCTTATGAACCGGCTTAAAGCGGCGATACGACCTGCCAAACGCTGGACATCATTAATGCATGCCGGCTTGGCCAGGGAGGTGATGGCTTTGATTTTCTCCGGGTTAGCTTTGATGCCTCTGTTAGAAACCAGAAAGCCCAAAAGCTTGCCTGCAGGCACAATAGAAACACACTTAGCCGGGTTAAGCATCATCTTGTAAACCCGGAGATTATCAAAGGTTTCCTTGAGATCATCAATCAAGGTCTCTTTCTCTCTGGATTTAACCACTATATCATCCACATAAGCATGAACATTGCGTCCAATCTGATCATGAAGACAATTCTGTATGCATCGCTGGTAAGTCGCCTGGGCACTCTTGAGCCCAAAAGCCATTGAAACATAGCAGAAGGCTCCAAATGGAGTAATGAACACCATCTTCTCCTGGTCCTTAACAGCCATATTGATCTGATGATAACCAGAGTAAGCATCCAGAAAGCTCAAACACTCACAACCCGCCGTAGCATCGATGATCTGATCAATATGAGGGAGAGCAAAAGGATCAGCCGGACAAGCTTTGTTTAAGTCCGTGTAATCCACACGCATACGCCAAGTGCCATTTTTCTTGAGAACAAGCATCGGGTTAGCCAGCCACTCTTGGTGAAACACCTCAATGATGAACCCAACTGCCAAGAGCCGGGCCACTTCCTCACCAATAGCTTTCCTTCCTTCTCTCCTTATTAAACCGCCAAAGAAATTGCTTGACCGGCTTAAACTTTGGATCGATATTAAGAGTGTGCTCAGCGAGTTCTCTCTGTACACCCGGCGTGTCAGATGGCTTCCTATTTGGGATCCAAATTAGCACTGATACTGAACTGCTTGGATGAGTCGCCTGGGACAAAATCGACAAGCTTAGTCTCCTCCGCCGACTGAAATTTCATGACCGGCTCATGCTCGGTAGTTGGCTTCTTCAAAGATGTCATATCCGCCGGGTCAACATTGTCCTTGTAGAACTTTAACTCTTCCGTCGCGCAGGCCGACTCAGCATAAGCCGCGTCACCTTCTTCACATTCCAGAGCCACCTTGCAGCTCCCGTGTACCGTAATGGTTCCCTTATAACCCGGCATTTTGAGCTGCAAGTACACATAACACGGCCGTGCCATGGACTTGGCATAAGCCGGCCGCCCAAACAAAGCATGATATGGGATCTTGATCTGAACTACTTCAAATGTTAATTTCTCAGCTCTGGAGTCATATTCATCCCCAAATGCTACCTCCAACTCTACTTGCCGACCGGATATGCCGACTTACCAGGTACAACTCCATGGAAAACAGTGTTGGACTTCTTAAGGCTCTTATCAGCCAGCCCCATGCGACGGAATGTCTCATAATAAAGGATATTGATGCTGCTGCCTCCGTCCATCAGCACCTTGGAGAACTTGTATCCACCCACTTGAGGGGCCACGACCAGGGCTAAGTGACCCGGATTGTCGACCCGGGGAGGATGATCCTCTCTACTCCATATGATAGGCTGTTCAGACCACCTCAAATAAGGAGGGATTGCCGGCTCAACCGCATTCACAGCCCTCTTATGAAGCTTCTGGTCCCGTTTACACAAACTGGTGGTAACACATGATATTGCCCACTGTTCAGCTGCTTTGGATTGCTCTAGTATCCACCTTGTTGCTGCTGTTGACTGCCCTGACCAGCCTGTTGGTTATATCCACCCTGGTTTCCATGGGAATTTTGAAAATTGGGATTTGACCCGCCGCCCGGGCCATGAAAGCCGCCACCACCTGAGCCACCCGGGCCATTGTTACCATCAAACATGTTGGAATTCTTGAACGCCTTCATAATCATGCAGTCCTTCCACAAATGTGTAGCCGGCTTCTCCTTAGTACCGTGTCTCGGGCAAGGTTCATTCAACAACTGCTCAAGTGTGGGTGGGTCCTGACCCACCAGACTGAGGAGGTGGCCTTCCTTTGCGCCGCTGGTTATGACCCTGTGTATTGGTGTTAGCCACAAAATCCAAGCTACCGTCAGCCTTACGTTTGTTACCCCCTTGATTTGTCGGGTTGTGCTGAGAGCCCTTGCCGTTTCCATTCCTCTTTCCCTTCCCCGCATTATCATCATCAGACTCGGGATCCTTGGTACTATCAGAAACGGCATACTTGACCAGAGCTGCCATCAGCGTGCCCATATCATTGCACTCTCGCTTGAGCTGCCCCAGCTTTTGTTTCAAAGGTAAGAAACGACAATTCTTCTCCAACATTAAGACTGCAGAGCTGGCATCCATCTTCTCAGATGAATGTATTATGGCCTTAACCCGGCGTACCCAATGGGTTGTAGACTCACCCTCTTCCTGCTTACAATTCGTCAGATCCACGATCGACATGGGTTGCTTGCACGTGTCTTTGAAGTTCTGGATGAACCGGGCTTTTAATTCCGCCCATGAACTGATTGAATTAGGTGGCAGGCCTTTTAACCAGGTGCGGGCGGTTCCATCCAACATCATGGTGAAGTACTTAGCCATTGCCGCGTCAGAAACCTCCAACAGCTCCATGGCCATCTTGTAGCTTTCAATCCATGCCTCGGGCTGCAAGTCGGCCGTGTAATTCGGTACCTTCCTTGGTCTTTTAAAATCATTAGGCAACTGCTCGTTACATAGAGCTGGCACCAGACATGGGACTCCTCCAGTCCGGGTGCTATACCTGCCTCAACAGAAATCGCCGGGTAAATCGGATATGGCTGATAAGCCGTCAACTGAGCCGCTTGCTCAGCCGGCCGTTCAGCCTCTTGCCATAGTCTCTCTTGCTCTACCAAGTTAACGGCATCATGACGTGGTGGGTTACCGCCACCTGGCTGGTCGCGGCGTCTAGCATTGCTCGATACGGCCGCTGAATCCATGTGCTGGCTGTAACTCGGGCTTCGGCTTGGACGAGGGGTCGAGTGGATCCTATCTCGGCTGTATGAGTATGCCTCCTACTGTACTAAATCCGTCTGAAGAAGTTCCCTGACCCGGCGGGTTTCATCTGCAGTCGGAGAGTCGCCATCAATTGGTAGAGCCGCCAATCAGGTTGCCATTGCTATCATGTTTTCCAATGGGTTGGAGTAATGACCCGGGGGTGTTGGTACGTACTGAGGCGGCGCCATGTTCACACGGGGAGGTCCCATTACTCGCGGCTGAAACAGCGCTCCGTCCCCGGGTGTCGCAACATGGTCCGTTCCTGTGCGCGGAGGGAGCCACGGCAGGTTGCCTGTCTGCGAAGTAAGCCACGGCGGGTTACTGGGCCCTGCTCCTGGCGTGTTAAAAAGGTCCCGAGGGTCATAAACCGGGGGAAGTCGAGACTGGGTCTTCTGATACCTTCTCCTCATGACCTCATTAACCGCGTTTTGGTCTTGTGTAAGCCGGAAAGCGTGCACCTGGATCTGCTAAGCTTGAACATCCAAAGCCGCCCGCTCTGCGGTTATCCTGACATCTTCTGCTACCAGGTCTTCTTTAGCTTGCGCCATATCCAACTTCAACTGTGCCACTTCCGCATCATGACTAGCTTGATCCACCGGGCTGACTACGGCGGTTAACAGGGTGGTCAGCTTGTCGATGAGATCCATTAACACCTGGGCTGGTGAACGCACAGGGCCTCCTGCCCTGGCTGCTGCTGACCCGGAAGTCACGGCTGCTGCAGTTGCAGAGTCTTGGATGGGTTGGGTGCCGGCCATGAAGATCCCGACCCTGCTCGGCGGCTCAAGACAATCCGGAATACTGCTACCATCGGAACAGCCGCCAAGCGCGCCATCCTGCAGTTGGTACAACGAGTCTGTCTCACCTGTGGACGACTCACCGTCAGAGAAGATGGCCGCCTCATCACCAGAGGCAGATCCTTCAGAGAGTCCTCCGCGGATGCATCCCACGAAGGCACGCTTCACAGCCAGCAGAGCCCGGGCGGGTCTCGCACGCTGAGCCGTCTCGACGCGGTCGGCGCAGATGTCCGGCTCAGGGCCCGGCTCGCCGATCTTGCCGATGAAGACGTGGATTCCGCCGAAGGGGACCCGGTACCCGAACTCAATTGAGCCGGCCTCGGGACCCCGGCCTGCATCGTTGATGTAGAGCTTGGCGCGATGACTCTTGGTCATCCGGCCCACAACGTATCCCTTGAGCCCTTCGAAGCTGCCCTTCAAGAACTCAAATCCACCATGCGCTGGCCCCACGATAGGCGCCAACTGTCGTGGAATTGTCACGTCAGATGTCCTAGTGAAAGGACTTAGTCGTGGAGCCATCGCGACTAGGAAGCTTGAAGGGGTTAATCAGGACAAGAGACACGAGAGGTCTATACTAGTTCGGCCCCTTATGATGAAGCTAAAAGCCTACGTCTAGTTGTGATTGGGATTATGTATGTCTCGATGACCAGGAAGAAGAATCGCTTGACCTAGCTCTCGAGTTGTTGTTTCGTACCCTGAACCGCCACCGGGTCGTCCCTTTATATACTGAGGTTGACGCCCAGCGGCTCTACAGAGTCCCGACCGGCTTATAGATTGTATCCGGCTCGGTATCTTAATCTTTCTTGCCTTACAATACAAGTTACATGAACAAGGCAGTTTAACACTACGGGCCTTAAACCATCTCTGGGCCTTTGGGCCTTTACTAAGCCGCCATCTTCAAGCTTGAGCTTCTGTCTTCAAGAATGCTTGTAAGTATAACCCGGCTCCTTCTGGCGGGTCATACTAGTAGTTATATTCCCAACACAACCCATTTAAAAAAATAACAGCCCATTCCATATGTTCAAACGGAAAGTTCAACATTCAGAGCAAAGTAACAAGTCTGATCCAGATATAGAGTACTAAACTTCCATGTTGACAACCATCATAGCCAAGTTAACTATCTAGTCCCACTGATACTCTAGTAGCATACAAGTACTAACTTACTCTTAGCTAACTAGAAGATGCCAGTCGCCATCTGCGGTACACGCTAAATGCCGGCACCGGCGTCCTCCGCCTCACCTCGGACTTGCCAGAGGTACGATAGGGCACGTTGCTCGCGCGCATTGGCCCTTTCCATGCCGACATGGTCCACCAAAGCTTCAGCTTCTAAGCGGGAAACCCACTTGACGAGCTGGTAGTAAAATCAGCGTCGCGAACACGTGCGTGCCCGACAGCCTCTAGGGCTATTTTCCAGGTGCCAGCCTCCACGTAGTTGGCCCAGTTGCGGGCGCTCTGCTCGTGACTCAGAGTGTCGGTGTGCTGCTGCTCCATGTTCCGCTGGCGGTGCAAATCGGTGATACGCTGCTCCTCCGCCAGGCGGTCGCTCTCGAACAACTCCTGCTCCTCCGCCTAGCGGTCGTGCTCCAACAACTCCTCATACTCTGCATTGCCATCTAAAGACCGATAGAATGCCTCCTCCCTCCGTCTATCTTCTGGTGAAAAACCGAAAACTAGTTCTGGCGGTGACCGCCTCCACCGTCGCCATTCACGGACGGGCGGGGGCATGGCGGACGTGGCGAGAGCGAGGATAAGTGGCGAGCTACGTCGGGCTGGTGGGGGCTTATGAGGATAGGGCGAGTTTCATGGTTCCACCGGAGAAGGCCGGGAAATAGTACTTATAGGTGGAAGGTAGCGCGACGGTCATTAGAATTCAATGCATAAGCAGGCATGGCTTAGCGCGCCAGCTTGCCGTGGAAAACTAGAAAAACTGAAATTATGACTGTGTTGTCCCGGCCCGTCCGTGCTGGGTCACACGCCGACATGACGGTCAAAGGAGTGCAATCGAATCATCCAGATGATGTACTCCCTCCTTGTCAATAATGATTCCACGGATTTAAAAGGCTGGCAACAATTAAAGCGCATCTTTTTCGCATCAGTTAGCTTCCTTAATTACGGCCGGCTGCATGCAACCACTCAGAATCACTCGCAACCAGTATGCGGAGCAGCATGCAATGAGTCGCAGCCGAGGGCACGCATGCAGCCACTTAAATCGCTGGAATTAATTAGGCTTAAACTTCTGGATGCAGTTAATTATTGCCATGCCTTGGTCTTGCTGCTTTGGCTCACAGGACTAATAAACCTGGACGGAGGGAGTACCTTGGTTGGTGAGATTTTTGAATTAAGCCTTGCAAACCAGAAAGGAGGTACTAGTACGTGCGTGATACGCTATTTATTCGTGTAGGATCGAGTAGGTCGTTTCTTGAATTGAGCCCTGCAAACCGGAAATGAGGTAGTACGTGCGTGATCCGCTATTTATTCGTGTAGGATCGAGTAGGTCGGATAGTGTACGTGATGTAGGGCGGAACCCTAGGGGACAATCTTTCACGTTTGGAGTGGATCCTACAGGGAAACACGAAGAACGCGCAAAAATCACAAGGGAAAACACGGGGAGAAAGGAGAGAATCACTCAACCGACAAGTAATCGATCACACAAGGGCTAGATCACCGAAAGCATAAGGTAACACATGATCCAAAATCAACAAGGGGAGGATACAAAGGAAACCGTTCTTCTCCGTGAGGAGGTCTTGATTGTCTTCTCTGGATGGAGGCCTTGAATCCGAATGGATCTTCTCCAAAGAGTCATGATCCCTCACATGGAGTAGATCCGGTACAAATGAGCAGAGCTCTATCTCTAAATGAGCTATCACAATGCTAAGTCTCAAAGTGAGGAGGAGGAGTCCTATATATTAGCTAGGGGGCGAAGGGGTACATGGGCTCAGCCCAACACGCGCGCGCAGGCACTGGGAAGTCCGGATGTCCGGGCGTCGGGCCGGATGTCCGGTGGCTCATGAGGGGCCGGATGTCCGGGATGGCGCAGATGGCTGTTCTGCTCTCTGGATGGGTGACGCCAGATGTTCGCTCGGAGGGGCCGGATGTCCGCGGCTTCGAGAGGCGCCGGATGTTCGGGGCGATCGCCGGATGTCCGGGCTGACGGGGCAAGCTTCTGTGCTGCCTGGACACCGGTGCCGGATGTCCGGGATTTCGGCTGGATTTCCGGTGGGTGTCGGATGTCCGGGTTGGACGCCGGATGTCCAGTCACTATAGTTTCTTCTGCAGAGGGTTGGCCGTGTAGATCTCCAGGGGCCGGATGTTCGGGGTCCTGGCCGGATGTCCGATGCCTGGAGGTTGTTCTTGCCTTCTTCCATTGGTTCTCTTCCTCCAGGGACTTGGGGTCTTGACCATCTTCATGTGCATCCTCGGGAGGGTCCTCTTGGTACCTAATCATGCACAACATTCCGGATTGAGGTAGTAGCCATGTCTCGAGAGGATCATATGAGATATCACTAAGGAGAGAAGTCACCTCAGTCTCGAGAGCTCTAGCTCGTGCTCTAGTCATGGGTCTTCTTGGTGCTTGGTGAGGCGATGGAAGGTCCATGGGATAACCAAAGGATGCTCCGCATCATCTCCCCCCCCCCCCTTGGGAAAGATCCGACCTCGGATCGAAATCCTCATCACCATGGTACGGGGAGAGATCAGAGACGTTGAAGATGTCGCTCACGTTGTACTTGTCCCGTGGGAGATTGATTTTGTAAGCGTTGTTGTTGTAGCATGATAGCACCTTGAAGGGCCCATCGGCTCTAGGGAGAAGCTTGGACTTGCGTTCGTTGGGGAAGCGGTCCTTGCGAAGTTGTAGCCACACAAGGTCTCCAATGTTGAATATCATGGGATGCTTGTTGACGTTGAGCTTGGTCGCGAGTCGTTGTACTTGGCGCTCGATGGTGTGCCTTGTATCTTCATGCATCTTGTTGATGTAGCTTGCACGGGCACTTGCGTTGAGGTTGGTGCGCTCTTGTAGAGGAAGAGGTAGAATGTCCAATGGGAAGAACGGGTTGAAGCCATAGACGACCTCGAAGGGGGACTTGCCGGTCGTTGAATGTCTTGCACGGTTGTAGGCGTACTCGGCGATGGGTAGACACTCCTCCCACTCCTTGATGTTCTTCGTGATCAACAAGCGAAGTAGAGTGGAGACCGTACGGTTCGTCACCTTCGTTTGGCCGTCGGTTTGAGGATGGTATGCGGATGAGAACAAGGGCTTGATTCCGAGCTTGGCGCATAGCGTCTTCCAAAAGTAACTCAAGAACTTGACGTCGCAGTCGGAGACGATTGTCTTTGGTACTCCATGGAGGCGCAAGATTTCCCTACAAAAGAGATTTGCAATGTGTGAAGCATCGTCTATCTTGTTGCAAGGGATGAAATGTGCCATCTTAGAAAATCGGTCCACAACAACAAACACGGAATCCTTGCCATTTTGAGTCCTAGGCAAACCGAGTATAAAATCCATGCTAATGTCTTCCCAAGGTTGATAAGGAATAGGAAGAGGCATGTAAAGACCATGGGATTGAGCTTTAGACTTAGCTTTGCGACATGTAGAGCATCGGGTGGTGAAGCATGAGACGTCGCGGAACATCTTGGGCCAAAAGTAGTTCTTGGAGAGCGTGGTGAATGTCTTGTTGCGTCCAAAATGTCCCATGAGTCCGCCTCCATGAGCCTCTTGCAAAAGGAGCAAACGAAGAGAAGACTCGGGAATGCATAGTTTGTTAGCTTTCATAAGATAACCATCCTTGATGTAATATTGTTCCCAAGATGTATGCGTCAAACATTTAGCATAAGGAGTCGCAAAAGATGGATCATTAGCATACAAGTATTTTATGTGCTCAAAGCCCATAACATTCAACTCAAGTTTAGTGACAAGCGTGCATATGCATGAAAGTGCATCCGCAACTACATTTTCCTTACCCTTAATGTACTTGATCACATAGGGGAAAGATTCAATAAATTCACTCCATTTGGCATGACGCTTGTTCAACTTAGTTTGACCTTTTAAGTACTTAAGCGTTTCATGATCGGTATGGATGACAAACTCATGAGGTCTAAGATAATGTTCCCAAACATGTAGCACACGCACTAAAGCATATAATTCTTTGTCATAGATGGGATAGTTAAGTTGAGCACCGGAGAGTTTTTCACTAAAATATGCAATGGCTCGTTTTTCTTGCATGAAAACTCCGCCAATTCCGGTGCCACTTGCATCACAATGAACCTCAAAAGTTTTGTCAAAGTTGGGTAAAGAAAGAATCGGAGCATGAGTAAGCAAGGACTTGAGCTCATCAAAAGCGGTGGATTGCAAAGATCCCCAAATGAGAGGAGCATTCTTCTTACTCAAAGCATGCAAAGGAGCGACAATAGTGCTAAAGTCATTCACAAAGCAACGATAAAAACCCGCAAGACCAAGAAAACTACGCACTTGTTGCAAATTGGTGGGTTGGGGCCAAGTTTTAATTGCTTCAATATTAGATTCATCAGCATGGACACCCTTTGAAGATACAACAAAACCCAAGAAAACCACTTTGTCAACACCAAATGTGCACTTTTTCATGTTGGCATAAAGACGTTCCTTGCGAAGGGTTTGCAAAACAGCCCTAACATGATTAAGATGCTCTTTCATGGTTTTGCTAAACACAAGAATATCATCAAAGTAAACCACAACAAAGACTCCAATATAAGGGCGAAGCACATAATGCATAAGACGCACGAAAGTACCGGGAGCCTCTGATAAACCCATAGGCATGACTAACCATTCATATAAGCCAAATTTTGTTTTGAAAGCAATTTTCCATTCATCACCCTCTTGTATGCGGATTTGATAATCGCCACTTTTAAGATCAATTTTTGAGAAAAAGTTGGCTCAACTAAGTTCATCAAGCATATCATCTAAGCGAGGAATGGGATGCCTATAGCAAACTGTAATAGCATTTATAGGTCTCAGAACACAAGCGAAAACTTCCATCGGGCTTAGGCACAAGTATAACGGGAACGGCACAAGGGCTTAAGCTTTCACGTACATGACCGTTGTCGATTAGTTGTTGTACTTTCTGTTGGATCTCCTTTGTTTCTTCGGGGTTGACGCGATACGGAGCTTTGTTTGGAAGTGGCGCTCCGGGGATGAGGTCGATTTGATGCTCAATGCCTCGAAGAGGAGGTAGACCCGGAGGTAGCTCATCGGGGAAAACATCTTGGAATTCCTGCAAAAGAGATTGAAACACTAAAGGTAGCTCGTGAGAGGTGTTAGTTTTTGGTTCTCCATCCTTGCACACAAGGACAAAGTGCATAACACTCGATGGGTTCTCACACACTTCTCTCATCTCACTTTTTGTGGCAAATAGGACTAGTTTTTTCTCTCTAGGCGAAGAGGCGCTCAAGTTTGGCTTGTGGCTCTCACTCACTTTTGGGTGGATCACTTTCTCACTCTTCTCTCCACGATTAGTGGCTTGCTTGTTGGCTATCACTTGACTAGGAGACATAGGTCGTAGTACATATTCCTTCCCTTTCATCTTGAAGCTATAGTGATTGGTGCTCCCATTGTGGATGACTCCACGATCGAATTGCCATGGCCTACCAAGAAGGAGGTGGCAAACGGTCATGGGGACCACATCACACTCCAATGTGTCTTCATATGCACCAATTTTGAAGGAGACTTGGACCGTATGCTCAACTCGTATAGTGCCGGAGTCACTTAGCCATTGAACCTTATAGGGGTGTGGGTGCTTCCTCTTGACCAATTGAAGCTTGGAGCATAGTTCTTCACTTGCCAAGTTGTGGCAACTACCTCCGTCGATGATGACCTTGACGGACCTTCCATTTATGCCGACCTTTGTGTGGAAGATGTGGCATCGTTGGTCTTCTTGTTGTTGTTGTTGAAGCGTCAAGACCTTGGAGACGATGAGAGTGGGGCTCGAATCCTCATCACAAAAGACTTGCTCATCTTCATCCTCATTCACGCGCCGGTGCATGGCCACTTGCTCAAGAGCTTCCATCTCCTCATCACTCATGGAGTCATAGGTGCCATCATCGTTGAGGATCATGGTTCGCTTGTTTGTGCATTTATAAGACTTGTGGCCTCGGCCACCGCAAGTGAAACACTTTAAGGAGCTTGTCTTGACGGTCTCATCGGTCGGAGTAGATGAAGAAGCACGCGGCTTGAAGTTGCTTGTAGTAGGAGGAAGATGACTTGAACTTGCCGAAGTTTTCTTGTAACTTGACTTGTCATCGCTACTTGGAGAAGGCTTGGTTGATGTAGATGTTGTAGGAGTTGTTGAAGCTTGATTGTTGGAGAAGCCGTAGGTCTTGGATGAGTACTTGGCGTACTTGAAGTCATCTTGCACTTGACGTTCCGCCTTGGTCGCTTGATGCACGAGTTCAATGAGGTTGGAGTAGGGTTGGAAGTCGGTGATCTTCTTGATGGGATGATTGAGTCCATTCAAGAATCGTGCGATTGTTTGCTCATCATCTTCTGTGACATTGGCTCGAATCATGGCTATCTCTATTTCCTTGTAGTATTCTTCAACACTCTTTGTTCCTTGCTTGAGGAGTTGTAGCTTCTTGAAGATATCACGGTTGTAGTAGGTTGGCACAAAACTTGCTCGCATGACATCCTTCATTTGAGCCCAAGTGGTGATTGGAGGTTCACCTCTTGCTTGTCGGCGCTCAAGGACTTGTTCCCACCATATGAGCACATAGTCTTGGAACTCTAGTGATGCCATAGCGATCTTCTTCTCTTCCTCATAGTTGTGCAAACGGAAGATTTTGTCGACCTTCAATGCCCATGAGAGGTACTCTTTCGGATCATTGCTTCCATTGAACTTGGGCATTGTGAATTTGAGCTTGCCATAGCATTGCTCTTCATTGTGTTGTTGGCGATGGTGATGATGACACCCCTGACGGTGAGGGTAATCATCCTCATGTTGCTCTTGGCGTGGAGGAAGTCCATGATCAACTTGCGCTTGTTGAACTTTAGGTTGAGGAGGAGCTTGACGAGCTTGTGGAGGAGCTTGTGAAGCTTGACGTTGCACACATGGTTGATAGTTCCTCTCTTGGATTTCTTCTCGAAGGGCTTCCTCTTGATTGCGCCATTCGTGATTGCGGTGGGCGATAGCTCGACTTGATTCTTGAAGGGCACGTTGCGCCTCAAGAGCTTGCGCTTCACGTAGTTGTTATTGAAGACGTTGAGCCTCGGCGTCTTGTTGCTCTTGGTGTAGACGCACTCGTTCTTCTTCTTCTTGGTGACGAAGACGTTGTCGTTCTTGAGCTTGAGCAAAAGCGTCTTGGTTTGAGTGAGGACGAGAGAATTGCTCATCGACTTGCTCTTGTGAATGCTTGACGTGTAGCGGGTTGCGAGATGCATGACGGTCTTGACGCGCAGCTCGTCGAAGAGTGTTCGATGACGGTGTACTTGAGCCGGAGAAGGAGTCGTCGCAGTGTTGACTTGAGTGGCTCCATCTTAAGTATGAGGATGTAGAAGGAGGACGGTTCACCAACAAGGCGCAGATCTCGTCCATTCTTGCATCGTTCTCTTGCTTGTGCGCGTCGAGCTTGTTGTCGAAGTAGTCTCTTGTACGTTGTTCGGAGAGTCGCAAGTCGGTGGCGAGATTGTCGATGCGGTCGTTCATTGCTTGTTGCTCTTGATGCAACGCTCGTTGTGCACCGAAGAGTGGGTTGGTAGAAGTACTCGGCCTATCCATCATTCCAAGCAAAATGTGAGTGGTAGAAGGAGAAGAACTTATACCAATGTACCTTGACCGATGTTGATGATGAATCAAGTTCACTCAAATGCGGACAATGAAATAGCACTATTGGTACCAATTCTTGTCGGTTCTCACACCTACACAAGTAAAAGCTTATGGTCGAGCATAGTTAGGATGGTGGCACAAAATTTGATGCAATTGAAAGTGAAATTCAATAATGTTGGAAAAGATTCACAAATTTGCAAATGCAACAAGTAGACAAAGAAAGTAGGGGTACACGGAAACACACACGCAAATAGATAAATGGGATTGTGCAAACCAAAAGTGAGCCAAAATGTGGAATCCATGAAAATGCTCTTGTTGCACAATACTGGAGAGACGCTAGCACGATTGCACAATAGGCGGATACAGAGCTTGTGCACAACCTACTAGGCAAAAATGCAACGATCTCTATCCCAAGTATGCTATATGTATGGTATTTTGGTGCTATGATCCAAGATGATCTTATATGACAATCTTAATGTAGTATGATGCTATGATTCTTGCTTATAATCTCTTTGCTTATCTTTCCTCTTTGCTTAAAAGCTTGGGTGGCTCTTTCACTTTTGAGCTCTTTTCTCATGCAAAACTTCACGAACCATGATAGCAATTGTGTATGCGATGACAACTTTGTGACACACAAGTTGATGCCAAGATATGCACCACGGTGGTATGGTATGTATGCTATGGAGTATGATCACTAATGTGCACAAGTCACGTTGCCGGCATTACTCAATGGCTAGTCTCGATGGGTAAGCTAGGCAAATGTAAGGACATGTGGGGTATCAATGCAATTGCAAGGTATGACAAAGATGTCGTCGAGGTTACCGTCCTTGGTGATGATGAGTAGTCGATGGAGATGAGCGGTGGTGATGGTGACGTCGAGCCGTACCTATATAGCCGAAACACAATAGGACACGGGAACCACAACCCAAAATCTCAGAGACCAAAACTCGTCAAAATCGACATAGGAGGTAGCGGTGAGCGGTGGTGGTGTTTGTGGAAAGCGTTGGGGGTATGCGGAAGTAAGCATGGGCACCGGGGCAAAATTGGGCGAAAGTATGCGGAAATGGGCGCGGGGGAATGGAGTTGCTGCTCCCAGGGGCCGGATGTCCGGGCCAGCTGCCAGATGTCCGGGACGCCGGATGTCTGGTGGAAACGGGGCGGATGTCTGGGCTCCTGGATCGGGGATGAATGCGATGAACTCCATGGGAAAAATTGCAACTCCGGGGAAAAATTCGGACAAATTGGTGGATGGAAATCGTGGGAGAGATGGGGAAAAGCTAGATCAACTCGATGCAAAGCAGATCCATGCATCAAATCCAACAAAACTTCATCACACCAACAAATCACAAAAAAATTAGGGCTATTTTTGGTGGGGATTTTCGGATTTAGGACGAAAACAACAAAACCAAGCTAGCAAACCCGGGGTAGCGGCTCCAAAAAAGTGATCAACGTGGCTCATGATACCAAGATGATGTAGGGCGGAACGGTAGGGGCCAATCTTTCACATTGGGAGTGGATCCTACAGGGAAACACGAAGAACGCGTGGAAATCACAAGGGAAAACACGGGGAGAAAGGAGAGAATCACTCAACCGACAAGTAATCGATCACACAAGGGCTAGATCACCGAAAGCATAAGGTAACACATGATCCAAAATCAACAAGGGGAGGATACAAAGGAAACCATTCTTCTCCGTGAGGAGGTCTTGATTGTCTTCTCCGGATGGAGGCCTTGAATCCGAATGGATCTTCTCCGAAGAGGCACGATCCCTCACGTGGAGTAGATCCGGTACGGATGAGTAGAGCTCTATCTCTAAATGAGCTATCACAATGCTAAGTCTCAAAGTGAGGAGGAGGAGTACTATATATAGGCTAGGGGGCGAAGGGGTACATGGGCTCAGCCCAACACGCGCGCGCAGGCGCTGGGAAGGCCGGACGTCCGGGCGTCGGGCCGGATGTCCGGTGGCTCATGAGGGGCCGGATGTCCGGGTTGGCGCAGATGGCTGTTCTCCTCTCTGGATGGGCGATGCCAGATGTCCGCTTAGAGGGGCCGGATGTCCGCGGCTTCGGGAGGCGCCGGATGTCCTGGGCGATTGCCGGATGTCCGGGCTGACGGGGCAAGCTTCTGTGCTCCCTGGACACCAGTGCCGGATGTCCGGGATTTCGGCCGGATTTCCGCTGGGGGGCGGATGTCCGGTCGCTGTAGTTTCTTCTGCAGAGGGCTGGCCGTGTATATCTCGAGGGGCCAGATGTCCGGGGTCCTGGCCGGATCTCCGGTGCCTAGAGGTTGTCCTTGCCTTCTTCCATTGGTTCTCTTCTTCCTGGGACTTGGGGTCTTGACCATATTTATGTGCATCCTCGGGAGGGTCCTCTTGGTACCTAATCATGCACAACATTCCGGATTGAGGTAGTAGCCATGTCTTGAGAGGATCATATGAGATATCACTAAGGAGAGAAGTCACCTCGGTCTCGAGAGCTCTAGCTCGTGCTGGAGTCATGGGTCCTCTTGGTGCTTGGTGAGGCGATGGAAGGTCCATGGGGATGACCGAAGGATGCTCCGCATCAGTACATGTAGGATCGAGTAGGTCGGATGGTGTACATGTACGATCGCATTAGCTGATGAACGTTAGCTGGGAGATAAGGCATTTGCGAACGTTTTTGCTGGCAGTTTCTTCAGATTCGCATGGCATTTTCTTCGTAGCAGCTTGTCAGTTTCTTCATAGGTAGGCATTTTTATTCAAAAAAACTGCCACTTTAGATCTTGTGTCACAACTAAAACTACCAGGAGCACATTAGTAGGCTAGCTAGTGATCAATCAGTAACTTGTAAACACTGAGCGAACAGAAATAAGGACTTGTTAGTAACTTGTAAACACTGAGAACACATAAATAAGGATCATGCTATGCACAGTAGTAAGAGCCGATCCGTTCGAAATGTTCACACGAGACTCACAGGCCTGGCATTGTAATATGTTCACATTAGTAGCCCAAATTCAAAACCAACTAGTAGGATTCCCATACATAAGATCAACATGTTAATACATCTCAATGATTCATAGATCATATACAAATTTGTAGCTCCAAAAGCAAAGATCTAGAAAAAACATCTATTCTTCCTACTACCATGGATGCTTCTCTTGGCCAACATTTAGTATAGACTGAAAGACAAATTTGTTTGTGAAATCTACAATTCCTCTTGCAAACATAAGTGGTTTCACCAACAGCTGGAACCATGAGAATGAACCACACATGATGGAGGAACATCCACTGCAATATGATTTCGTCTTCTCTTGATCACATGGCGAGACTATTTTTGGAATACAAATTTTAACTTTGGCAAAATGATGCCCATTGTATAATCAGACCAAAGCAATGAAGCACCTAGTGTTGGCCAATAAATAGTATAGTACTACTTTTCTACAATCCATGAAGTGACTATCCAATCTTTCTGTGTCTATTTTCAAATGGCACTGCATGCAGTGACTATACTATTCTCTTGTGCAGTTCAACCATAATTGCGGTCACTTTGTTTGTTTGCCAAATAGCAACGGGCAAACATCTCTATCTGCACAAATATCAAGCAGCTAGTAAACATATACCCCATCTTGTATTTTTGGTTTAAACACGTCTCTTACGCTTAGCATCTGTCATGTTTTGCACTGGACAATTTGATACAGTCATGTTTTGCCCTGGACAATTTCATACCGAATTGATTTGCTAGTTCAGAGCAGAAATATAGTGCCTATTCTTCATCAGACCAAGGATATCCATGTTCGCAGTGATGGAAGAGGTGAAACCGATACAACCGAAATTGAGCATCCAATCATTGAATCCTATCCTGCACCTCCAATGTAGGTCCACCGTGACAATAAATTCACATGCAAACCACTAGTATTACTATCTAATGACAGTACAAAAAGAGTAGCGAGATAGTAGCAAACCATGTACCTTCGTAATGAACAGCTCATAGTGCCACCAACTGGATATAAAGGTTTGGAAGAAAACCTGCTCCTAATGTTGAACCATTTGGACTTTTTATGCAGTTCCACTAAAATCGAGCATCCCTGTTTGCATAGATATTGAAAGTGTGATTACTATAAAAGTGGCACTAGTTGAAGCATAGACTCACAAATATAAGCATTCCAATTTCTTAATGGGAAAAGGTAGCAAGACTGTTTCTAACCACTTGTTTAAAGGAGTAAATAAGGCAACAACGGCTGATGTCAGGAAGGCATATATAGTTATTTCTGAAAAAATGATCGATTCCTGACCTTTCCTCTTCTTTTAAGCATATTTTGTGCAGTTCAACTAAAATAAAATGCCATCACCGCCTTGAAAATTCAGTGACACTGTACAAAAGGAAATGACTTAACATTACATCATGATGTCAGGTATGTAGTCAACGGGTATTAGAGACAAACATACGAACCTCCTCCGGTAACATAATGAACATTAATTTTAACAAAGGCGTGACTAGCTTTACCGGGATAATTTGAGTGAACTCTACACCCTCTGTTCCTTAATATAAGACGTTTTGGCAGTTCAATTTAAAGTACCCAAACGTCTAGTATTTAGAAAAACAGGTAGTAGTTTTCTTGAGCACATATCTAGGAAAGCTTGCCACACTATTTATGTCCATATGCTAATGCAACACCATTCAAATAGTACAAATATACACTAATCCAGTGGCTAGTGCAACAGTAGAGTAGTTATTTTATTACACGGTACAGTACAATGGTTTTACTGAACAGATTTCAATAAACTCTAGCATTGAAGATTTCTATAAGAATTAACAATACAAAATGTAAAGGTAACAAGTTTCAGCATTGGTATACTAGCTATGCATGAGCATTAAACCAAATACAAAAGTCTGAAGCTAACTAGCATTATTAACTAATGACAGTGTAAAAAAATTGCAAACCATGTACCTTCAAGGTAAATATCATTTCGAACTCGTGGGGACCTAAAAATTGCTATCCTAATCTTGATAATCGGTCAAACATAAAAACTTGATCGAACGAATCAAGAGAACAACCGGAGGAGGAGGTGCCCACCCTTGACCTTTCCTCTTGACATTGTACAAAAAAGTTGACTTATCACATGAAAGTGAGGTATGTAATCTATAAGCATTAACAGTGCAAAAATCTAAAGGTAGTAACAAGATTCATCGTTGGTATACTGGCTGTGCAACAACATGAGAATGCCTTAGCTGAAAAACCTTTAATACATCCACAATCAACTGCTAACCCTGAAATAATCCAGTGACATTAAATGGCATTGCTTAAATTTATCGGTGGCATTAGACTGAGTGCGGCATTAGTTAAATGTGGCATCACTTTAGCAGTAGCATTGCTTGACTTGACCGCTGGCATTATACTAACAGCTAAAAAGTGGCACAAGAGCACGGGAGGCCCATTCGGACAGTCGGCGCACCAGTACGATGTACCTCCACGGACGCATGAGTGGTGAGGGAGGTATGGTTGCCCAGAGCAACAAATATCCAGGCAGCATATGTGGATTACGTCCCATTTTTGTTCTCTTTAGGCACCTTTTTCCTATGTGAGGACAACAAACCGATCGACCTGGTCATTCTCTATTGCGTCGTCATGCCTTTCTACCCTTCTTCAACCAAGAGACACGAGACTCGTTCCTTAGCTACTGATTTCCCCCTTTTAAACCGAGATGCAGGTTTGATGCCTACTCTCTTGGACAGTACAGTCTCCCTTCCTTTCCTTATTCAACCCAGACATGGATTAGTCTGCATGAAGTAGGGTTTCCTTTAATAGTGCAAATTAAGGTTTTCATCTGCATGACCAGCAGAGCAGAGGATAGCAAATTGGGAAGATGGTGGAGTGGAAAAAGATCCACATGCAACGAAGTGGCAGATGGGGCAATAGAACATGGGTATGGTTGGGAAAGAGGTATCATACCTGAGGGTCGGCGGGAAGTGGCTTCGTTCATGGTCGTCATCCTCCTCACACACTACGGCAGCGAGCTTGGGGACGGAGGTCATCCCACGCGGGCGCTAGGTCTGAGGGGACGGCCTTGTCATCAGTGCGTGACCTCACTCGCCACCGACGAGTGCGTCAATGCTGCACGTCCTTTTCTCACCAGCGGATCTATGACCACCGGTGAGGAGGGAGGGAGAGGCCGTCTTTTTTAGATCTGGAGAGAGGGTGATAGTGTGAGAAGCAAGTGGGCAGCCCTTAGCAAGAAAGCGCTGGAGCTCCAGCCTATATATCTTTTTTATACTACTAGTACTAGAGGTGGAGTAGTGGTAGAGTAGTTTATATTTTCTCTGCATACATTACCAGTTAGTCATGCTTCAAAACTGAATGGCACGCCATTAAAAAAATAAAGTTGAGAAATAATGCGACACTTTGGGCCAACGCGGCCAGATCGCATTTTGCACGAGAAATGACACACCATGTTTCGTTGACATGTGGTCCCATTCCAACATGTTAATGAGACGATGGTGAGTCCTTTTGTACAATTTGCGAACGGATGTCTATGTAGGCCGGGGCGCCTCTTCGTGTATCGTGGCAACCGTCCACCGCCTCTTCACCTTCCCCTCTCGATTTGGAACCGTTGTCGCACGCTCTTCCTCCCTCCTCCATTTGCCTTCACCCTTCCTTCTGTCATTGTTCGATCGTCTTCTCCATGGAGGGAACAAGCCAGAAACGACCCCGTTATTCTTGCCCCGATCTGAAAGATGACATGGTGGAGGAACTCATTGATCGGTGTGACGTCATCACCTTGGCTAGCATGGCAGGTTCGTTCAAGACCATTCTCGACTCAACTAATAACATCATTACAAGGAACCCAAGGGTCCAGGAGTGGTTTGATCTCTTATCTTCTTCGCTCTAAGCCTGTTCGCATGGGCCCGGACGACGGAGGCCTCGCCTTGTGCAAGTTAATGCCGCTTAAGGGTAAGGCCTGGGCTGGCGCAAATGGAGATTGCGTTGTTTATATTGGGTACAATTGCAAGTGGGAACTTGTGAATGTGTACACTCATTAGCGGATTCCACTTCCAAAAATCTCAGAGTGCCCTGAGGTTGAGCACATAGATGATCTACGTACGTTCAAATACGATCATGGTGGTTGTCGTCTATGGAAGATAGCAATTTGCCGAGTTCCCAACCGCTCTTGGAATTACGAGAACTATGAAGTCGTTGCTATCTTCGACAAGCTTGTTGCCGTCGTTATTGATTCCATAGCTCGTCCATGGACATTGCTCAAAAATCAGTTTCTATACACAGATGAGTACTGTGATGCAATTGAATACGAGGGTCTTGTGTTTGCTGCCACCACTCATGGCACTGTTTTTTGCATGGGATCCTCGTAGTTTCGGTACGTTTGTCTTCCACCGTAATTATAATTGTTTCATGCACATGCATGCGGGTTTGCAAGTTTCCCTTTACTAATTAACCTTCTTGCGTTTCCAAGGTCCTGTGAACATTCCACCACCTATACTTGAAAAGTTTTATAACCAAGGGGGGGATGACGATGGTGATGATCACGAGCATGAGGACGAGCAGACCTTATCTACTCAGTGGCGCCTGGCAACTAATTCCGATGGATCACCTATTCTTGTCTGTATACAATGCACTAAGATTGTTACTACTGAGGGAGCACGTGTTGTTTCCCATGGTCTCCCTCTCCAGACCTATTCCAACACCCGTTGCAGGGTATTCGGGATGGATACTAGTGTGCTAGCGCCAACACCTTCTCCCTGGTTCAGTATTGATAGTCTTGGAGAAAACTCTCTCTTCCTTGGACCAACTATCCAATGATGGTGAAAGGCGATCCAGCTGATGTTGACACAATGTTACTACCATTTATGAGAAGCAACTGTATCTATACCTCGGACATTGCGGTGGTTCCCTACCCTAGTCCTGATATATGCCGCTTCAGCCTGGATGATCAGTCATGCATTGCTCTCGATATTGACAATAGCTGGCCCTTCCCAGAGCACCTATGGTTCAAAGCAAGTCTTTCCAATGCCGAGGATTGGTTGAGTTGAAGTTCATTTCATTGCTTGTTATTTGTTGTGTGATGAAAACTTCAGTGTTTACTAGAATGTTTTGTTGGAAATAATCTATAATCCAATATGTATCCTCGTTGTCGTTGTGTGTTGATGACTTGTTGTATGTAATGCATGGTACATTTGCAAATGCATGTCATAGACTCAATTTACGAATGGTTTTCGAGTCACTTCTTGGAGTGTGAGTACCGCAGTAGTATAGCCAGCATCCGGTTAGTATATGAAGTTGCCACATCACATAGAGCCAACCTAATATTGGAGTATCCTAGCCCTCCATCGGCGGGCCGCTTCAAATGGCGGACGAAGTGAGAGGTCCCATCACCTTGTGTCCAGATCTAAGATACCACGTGTACAAGATGAATGACTCCAAGTTCGACCCCCGTGATGCTAGGTGCGAGCCGAGGAACACTGTTGGAGAGACACCCCTCATAATTTTCCTACATTGGTCATTTGATTCATAGGATAGAATGCTATAGGATTTTTTCCTATGTAATCATGTTTAAATTGGCAATCTAGCATCCACTCCAACTTTTGTTTCACTTCCTTTGTTCCTACGAAGAGAGCACTTGCTCTAAATGATGTGCCACTGCAAGAGCCACCTATATTAATTAACCATGCTCTAAAAAGGTGGACCAGATTTGGCTATAGTAGAACTGTACTAGGTTAGTAGGTGACCTTGCGCTTGGCTCTTCTCCTCTTCCGGAAGTCAAACAATAATGATGGTACTATAGTAGTACTTCTGGCAATCTGACACCAAATGAACTGCTGCACATCCACCGCTAGTAAGCAAAAGTTTCTCCTCGTGCTGCGAGCCATCGCGCACGCGTTGGCGAGGGAGAAGGTGTAGTAAGAAAGCTTCTCAGCGAGTTGACGGGACACATCAAAGTTATTTAGTACTCTCTTCAAAAAGGGTCGACCATGTCCATGGCTACCATCCCGTGCTCTGTCATTGAGTATGTGCACTATTCATGTGCCATCGAGGAGAAAAATATTGCGTAGCACTAGGTGCCATCGAAGTGCACAACTCACTTACACACTACATATCTCCATTTTCTTGCATGACACGCCACCTTGATGCTAGATATCTCGCGTGTCATGGAGGCATATAGTATGATTTTTAAAACGGAGGCATATAGATGTCCCGTGTCGGCAAAAGGATGAACAAAGCTCATGTCTTAAACGAAAGAGTGGAAGAATATAAATTCCCGACGACCGAGAAGGAGCAACAAACCTTGCGATGGAGCATCTGCACTCATAATATTTTATATTATGAAGCAATATAAAATCAACCAAATCTCTGCACGTTCCTATACCATTCTATAGTATGAGAACAACTTTGAACGTAAGCCATTGATTCACTCTATCCAATGGTCATAGTTGGAAAATCCAAACAAAACCAAGCATTGGATCAACTCTTATAGCACTCAGATTGTTGCCGCCTGCCCGCCTAGCCCACCTATATATCCGCTCACGTGTGATAACCACATGAGCTATCCACACAGATTGTATGTTAAGAAAATAAAGGTCGACAACTAATGCGGCACCTTGGGCCAACGTGGCCCAATCGCATTTTGCACGAGAAATTACACACCATGTTTCGTTGACATGTGGTCCCGTTCCAACATGTCAGTGAGACGACGGCGAGTCCGTTTGTACAATTTCCGAATGGGCGTGTAGGCCAGGGCGCCTCTACGTGTACCGTGGCAAACTGTCAACCGTCCATCGACTCTTCGCCTATCCCTCTCGATTATGAATTGCTGTCGCACGCTCTTCCTCCCTCCTTCATTTGCCTTCACTCTTCCTTCTGCCATTGTTCGATCGTCTTCTCCATGGAGGGAACAGGCTGGAGATGACCTCGTTATTCTTGCCCCGATCTGAAAGATGATGTGGTGGAGGAACTCATTGATCGGTGTGACGTCATCACCTTGGCTAGCATGGCAGGTTCGTTCAAGACCATTCTTGACTTAACTAATAACATCATTACAAGGAACCCAAGGGTCCAGGAGCGGTTTGATCTCCCCTATCTTCTTCGTCGTGACCCTGCTGACCGGCGCGCTGATGAAGGAGTCCTCGCCTTGTGCAAGTTGATGCCACTTGATAATGATACGTGTGATATTAAGATGCCATCTCTTGAGGGTAAGGCTTGGGCAGGCGCAAATGGAGATTGGGTTGTTTATATTGGGTCCAACTATGAGTGGGAACTCGTGAATGTGTACACTCGTCACCAGGTTCCACTTCCAAAAGTCTCAGACTGCCCAGAGGTTGAGCACACCGGTATTCTACGCACGTTCAAATACGATCATGGTGACTGTCATCTACGGAAGATAACAATTTGTCGAGTTCCCAACCACTCTTGGCATTACAGGAACTATGGAGTTGTTGTTGTATTTGACAAGCTTGTTGCCGTCCTTCGTGGTTCGACCGGATGGATATTGCTCAAAAATCAGTTTCTATACACAGATGTGTACTATGATGCAATTCAATACGAGGGTCTTGTGTTTGCTGCCACCACTCATGGCACTGTTTGTGCATGGGATCCTCATAGTTTTGGTACATTTGTCTTCCACCGTAATTATAATTGTTTCATCCACATGCTTGCGGGCTAGCAAGTTGCCCTTTACTAATTAACCTTCTTCTTGTGTTTCCAAGGTCCTGTGAACATTCCACCAACTATACTTGAATTTTTTTATAACCAAGGGAGAGATGATGATGCTGATGATCACGAGCATGAGGACGAGCAGGACCCATATACTCAGTGGCGCCTGGCAACTTATTCCGATGGATCACCTCTTCTTGTCTGTATATAGGGCACTGCTGATGTTACTAAGGAAGTAGGTGTTGTCCCCCATGGTCGCATTCTCAGGACCTATTCCAACACCCGTTGTAGGGTATTCGGGATGGATACTAGTGTGCTAGTGCCAACACCTTCTCCCTGGTACAGTATTGATAGTCTTGGAGGAAACTCACTCTTCCTTGGACAAAACTATCCAATTATGGTGAAAGTTGATCCAGCTGCTGTTGACACAATGTTACTACCATTTATGAGAAGCAACTATATCTATACCTCAGACATTTTGGTGGTTGCCTACCCTAGTCATGATATAGTAGGCCGCTTCAGCCTGGATGATCGGTCCTTCGTTGGTCTCGAGATTGACACTAACTGGCCATTCCCGGAGAATCATTTCTGGTTCAAAGCAAGCGTTTCCAGCACCGACGAGTGGTTGAGTTGAAGTTCATTTCATTACTAGCTATTTGTTGTGTGATGAAAACTTAATATTTATAATGTATCATCGTTGTCTTTGTGGGTTGATGACCTGTTGTATGTAATAAAATTATATGCATGTGATAAACTTACTAAATTTATGAATGGCTTTCGAGTCGCCTCTTTGAGTGGGTGCTGCGACGAGGCAAAAATATTTTCCGAATACATAATTGTAAGTGCATTGCAACAGGTATGAGGCCAATCAACAATAGCACACTATTTGTACTAGTTTCACATGCTTCGCGCGTCGGGCGGGTGTTTTTACTGTAGCTGTGAATCCCATCATCCTAGGTCCTCGAATGAGTCCAGTAGAAATTGCATTCTAATGTTTGTGTTCAAACTATCAAAACAGTTGCACTATCTCTACGTCTACGTATACGTAATACAGCAAGTTTTAAACTTGGGACCAGCCACCCACCCTCACAAAGATAACCTTTTAACCTAGCACAAACTCCAAAAAAATTGGCCACAGTGTGAGGTGGGCCATATGTTAATGTGTTCGCTATACGTAACCATCACCTCGAATCCTCGATACTACTACTATATAGTAGGGTGGCATGGGCCAGAACAAGCATTCACGTCCAGGAGTACGGCACACGCCACCAGCACGACTTCCATCTGACACCTTATTTCTTGGAGTCCGTGCTACAACTATCTCTTCAACCTCTTCATTTCTCTAACTCAGCCATCGCGCAACCTGCGAGCTGGGGGTTTGCCGATAGTCAGTTTCCTCAACTGCGGTCCCACTTGTAAGGCCAACTCCAACGCACGACCCCAAACGAACCTCCGTTTTGCCCGGATTCTGTCCATTTGGGTAGGGCAATGGGGTCATGTCCGGGCCATTTCTCGGATGCGGTGGCCGTGCGCCGAACGCGCGGATGCATCCTGGCCGCGTACATTTTTCTTTGCAAACACATATCTTTTTTTCATCATTGATTTTTGGTACATGGAAATACATCACCAAAATTTGACTAGAAAAGCAGGACCAAAGAAAACAAGAACCACAAGAACACATTTTAGAAGATATCCAACTTCCATAACTGCTCCTATAAGTTGGATTAGTGCCTTCTTGATGCATTCATTGTTGATCTGTGGAGGCTTGATCTTGTGTGCTTCATTCTTCTTCGAGTGTAAATAAGTAGACATTGCTTCCTCGCTGGTCTCTCTGTCCTCTATGCTAGCTAAAAGTGCTGGAACATCTACTAAATTGCGCTCTATCAATATATCGATTTACTCTTCTTGCCAATACCAAAACTTGCATCCATTCTACACAATAAAATTTGAAGTTAGCACAACTAGTCTAATCCGAGAGCACAACCGAAGGTTTGGTCAAGTTCTTCCTCCTTTTGCCGACATGTGGGACATCCAGCATCTAGGTCGTGTCATGCAAGAAAATGGAGTGGTAGTTGAAGCCACATGATGTGCATCTTGGGTTAAACTGTAAATAGAATCTTACTACTCTTGAGTAACTCCAAAAGCGGCCACCAAAGATCTTTATTGGATTTGTTTTTCATCACCAACACGTCCAAGTGAAAGATGTGCAGGTTCAGTGGGTCCTCTTGCGTTTTCACTGACATGTGGGACCGCATATGAGCAAATAGACAATGGCCTCCGCACGTCTGCTGGCTAGCTGAGAAGAGAGATAGAGGAGGGCTGAGCACGGACTCCAGGAAATTTGTCCTATGTAACCAGCACTTCAATATAGGCTCGATATAGTGGTGTAGCATGGGCCATAACTAGCATTCACGTCTAACAGTACGGCACACGCCACCCACCCGAGTCCCATCCGGCGCCAATTTTTTTGGAGTCCATGCTACAACCATCTCTTCTCCCTCCTGTTTTCTTAGCCATCGCGCGGTGGGCGAGGTGGGGGTTTGTCGATAGTCGTTTTGCTCAACTATGGTCCCACTTGTAAGTGGAAATGCAACAAAGCATGCATTCCCCCTTGAGCGGCGTGTCGGACCAACCGTGTGGGGGTGCGACGCGAACATGGTAGGCTTTTCCTTTTGAACTTGTAACTTGTAAAATTTGGTTCTGCTCCGTGGCACGACCGATAGATAGAAATAACGATTTTCCCTAGAGTATTGAGAAGTTTGGTTCTGGCGCGGTTCATGCATGGGGTACGTACAAAAATTATGAAGTTGATGCGAAAGGTAAGATAATTACTAGTAGTACCATATACTACTACATGGATTTGACTTAAAGATAAAGATACATACGGATCCATCAATGACATCCTCACGCCCTAGTGCGCCGGGTCACCGACCGACGTGTGAGGAGCAGCGGCGTTGGCGACAAGCTCAACGTGCTTCTGAACAATGCCGCCCAAGGTTGCCTTGTGGTCCAAGAAGGCCAGCGTGCTATCGTCCTCCTCTTGCATGTAGTAGTCATTGTGGACGATTTGCGCATAGATGTGGGTGATTATGTCAATGGTGTCTTGCTGCGCCACACGCTGTGCGGCGAGCGCGACCTCGAGGTGGACATTCTCCGGCGCGACAAGGGGCAGTCACAGGGCCACCAGTGCATCGAAGAGGTTGTCACCATAGTGGTTGTTGAGGGTGGCGGGCATCGCAGAGCCTGGGCGCGTGGGCTGGAGGCGTATGTCAAGGTCGTCCGCGAGCTTCTTGACGATGGTGAACTTGTCGAGGAAGCCGACGAGGACCTCGTCGAACAAGGAGACGAAGCTGTCGTCCAGGCGACCCCTCGCCCTGGCGGCCTCAAGCACTACCTGGAGACGTTCCTCGGTGCCGGGCCGCAAGCCAGCGTCGTGGACCATCTGGCACAGCCGGCTGATGCTCGCGCTCATCGCCTCCATGGGTCTAGCTTCTAGTCAACTGATCTCGCGACTGGAGTGATCACTCTTGCCCTTGGTTAGCGTGGTAGGATTTCGTACTAGATTGGACTGGCGGGGAGCCTTTATATGAGAAGTGCAGACTGCGTTGAATTCACATGCGTGTTGGCCATCTACTCCTCCGCCCTCTACTGGACCTGCCTTTGGCTGTATAACAGGTGGGCCAGCCACCCGTTGGGCCCACGTGTCATGCACCCAAAGGTAGGTGCAATGTAACATCTCAAATTTCCAATTTGGAATGTTTTACAATTATTAGCTAAGCATCTATGCATATTGTTTGAAAATTGAGTGGCATTTGAAAATTTCAGAGGCATTTGAGTTTTATTTGAATTTGGGATTCAACTTGGCATTTGAAAATTCATTTCAAATATCACTGGCAAATACTTGAGAACAAGTATGAGAGGAGCTAAAATGACACTCCAAAAACGTCAGAAGAAAATAATCCCAAAGGTTTCAATTCAAATATGGATTTATTTCGAATTTTCAAAAGAAAATGTTTTTTATAAAGTTTTTATTTCGCCTCTGAAAAATAGTTCATCTTATAGGTTTTACTTTTCTGATTTTTTTGATATATATATATATATATATATATATATATATATATATGTCCTATACAAAAGTATTTTTATTTTCCCTCTGTATATTTTCTTTTCTGACTTTATTTCAAAAAAAAAGGCTCAGCTCGGTGCCAAGCAAGCAAGCCCAGCCACCCGGGCCGCAGCCCACCAGCAAGCGCCAGCCCAGCCGCCTGCGCAGCCCACCACCAGCGCCGCTTTCCCACGCACACTCGATCCCTCGTACGCCTGGATCTCTCTCCCTCACGTAACCCCATCTCTCTCATTTTTTCTCTTTCTTTTTTCTTAACTCCCTCTGATCATTGGACCCCACTCCATCCCCAACCTACCGCAAGATACGCGTACGTATCTCGCATGTATCTCACGCACCGACGCCAGCCGAGTCCGTGCCTCTCGCAAACCCTAGCTAAAACCTTCCCCTCGCCCAAGCAACACGTCCTATATATACCCCGAGCCCTCCTCCCTCATTTCCATTCGAAACCCAAGTCAACGCACCACCATAGCCCACACACTAGACAAACCGATCTCGCTCCACCACCGCCTGTTCACCGTCGAAACTCGCCATCACTGAGTATCCCCAACCCCCGCTAACCTCTGCTATTGGCATAGCCCAACCCCACACATCTCTTTGACACGTTCTGGACGTCCAGGAAGCACCGGAGCCACTGCCTTGAGCTCCCGACGCCATCGCAGTTCACGGAGTTCACCTCGACGCTACGCTCGACCCCGACATCCCCTCGCCTTACCATCCACAGAAAATTGGACGCCATCGACCTTCCGCCTCGCCTGGACATCCTCGCCTACACCGCCGATGACCGGAGCCCCGCAACCCACCGGCCTCTTCTTCCCTACCACACACGTTTCCTCTGTGTAAGCGAGCGCTCCTCTCCTTTTCGTTTTTTCTTCTTCTTTTAGATCGAACCATTATGTAGATTAGATCGGTTTAGTAACTCATTTTTTATTAGATTGGTTTTAGTGTACGGTTTTTTAGGTTTAGATCAAACCGGTTCACCGGTTTCTTTTAGTTATACACTGTACGCGGATGTTAGTTAACGACCGAGCGTTGTTTGTTTTAGATCGCACCACTCCAAGCCCAATAGCGCCCCTTAGTTTTTTTCTGTTATTTTCGTTCTGTTTTAAAAACAGAAAAGTTCCAATCTTGTAATATCTGTTTCTCTTAAGTTATTTAATATTTTTAGTTGATTCTTTCTTTCCTAGTTTGCAAATTTCCGAAAGTTTCTGTAGAAAATAGATTAGGCCATGTTTATGTTTATAAAAATAGTTTTATATTAGTTTTAGTCAGATTAGTTTTTCTGCCATAAATTGAGTTAGGATTATTTCATTTTAGTGATTCTTTTTTGCTACTGCTTAGTTTTGACCTTGCCTAGCTGTAGGAACTTATTGGGGTATTTTTAGATTGTATTAAAATTAGTTTTAGTCGAAATCAAGCTTTTCTAGTTTTAATTAGCTTGCTACTGTTTTCCTACTGTTCTAGTTATTATATAATTTTATTTTTCCTATATTACAATTTATTTTAGATTTTTTTCTGTAGTTACAAAGGGTGAACTTTTATTTACAGTAAAATAAAAGGTTTTATTTTATTTTATTACTAGTTTTGTTCTAGGCATAATAGGAGTTCTATAATAGCTTTTGATGTGATTCTTTTTGCACCTAGTTTGTATGTTGTTTTCCTTTCTCTTAGTTAGCAAAGCCCTTGTTTAGGTTCTGTTAAGAAAAGTTTTAGTAGGATAAACTATTTCTTAGTTGTGGCTTGAAGTGATGAAAACCTTGGTTTGGTTTCCTTGAGTTTTCTTTGGTTTTGGTTTGAGTGTTTGTGTGATTTACTTTAGCTTGCTGTTATGTTATGCTGTAGTATACTTATTTGTGCTATTGTTTGACTCGATAGAATTTCCGGAGTGTGAGGCCTGCTATTACGAGTCGCTAGCTTTCGAAGACCGTCAACTAGGCAAGTCATTTGATCATGTTTTGCAATACCTATGATTTTGTTGCATTATAATTATTCCTCCCCACGATGCATGCAGTAGGAGAATTTTAAGCTATGTTCTTGAGTAGTATCATGAGGTAGGATGAACCCCTTTTCCCTTGTTACCAATGCCCGGGATGATGTAGTTGATTGTTATGCTTTCGTAGACGGGGTTGGTTGAGTGATTCATAAGGGAGATGTGAGAGTCAAGATGATGAAAACCCCATGACTTCAAGCTCAAGATGGACTTCAAAATTCACTACTGGGTGGAGGACGGTTGACGGGTACCCTAGAGAAACCAGCGGATGGTCGGGATGCATGGGAGAAGCCACATGACATCTTGTGGAAAGCTTCGCCCAACCACGAAGAGACGGATGGATACCCCATTGACCGGAAGCTTACTTGTGCAGCCGCAAGCCATTATGGGTTCTGGCTTGGTCGACCCTAGGCGTGACTTTGGCCGGACGGTGCTACGATATGTAGAAGAACGGTATGATTGGATGGTCACCGAAAGTGGCCTAGAGGAACTCTTCGGAAGACCATGTTCCGTTCGTCCAGTCTTCAAACACCAGGCAGTGCGAGGACTTAAAAGGAGGGAACGATTCTTGCGGGTAAGGTGCACAAGACTCTGCAGAGTGAAGACCTAATCGATTAGTTGTGTCCCCGGTTACGGACAATTTGAGCCTTTAGAACTTGGAGTATTTCAGAAATCTCAACACCAAACTTAATAAGTTAACTGAGGGGTTATTTAATAATTAGGAATGAGACATTGGTTGGCGGAACCATCTCAATAACAATCGAAATTTTGCAGTAATTGCAAACAAGTCCTTTATTATAGGGAAAAACTGGCTTTTGCACAAAAACAGAAAACTTAGAGCCCCACAGCCAAATTGCATATAGTATTAGTAATTTTATTGTTGTTCTCTCTTCATGACTTGCTGACATATTCAAAAATGCTGACCTACACGGCTGCAACGTCTTATGTTGCAGAGGAGTTTTCCAACCAGGAGTGAGGCTACGATCCATGCTTTGCGATTGCCTTATGGAGTCGGATGGACTCGCTATTTCGTCTATGCTTCCGCAACTTTATTTAGTTTATTTCTCATGAGTTGGCCTTCGGCCGAATTTATTATGATGTAATAAAGACTCGATATGAGAATCGTGTAATAAATTCAGGTGTGATTGAACTTTGAAACATTTCATCAATGTACTGTGTGTGCCAGCATGATCTTGGGATGGTACAGCTACACAGAGACTTGACCGATTTAGGGTCGGGTCATGCAGAGATGGTATTCAGAGCACACGCTGACCGTAGGACATAACCCCTAGGATCGGAAAGCCATAGGAAAAGACTATTTAACTTATGTCTTTATTATTCAGTAATCCTCCCATGTCCATTTCTGACTTCTCTCCAATTTCAACATTCTAGATGGCCATCAAGTTCATCCCTGTTCTGCTCCCAGAGTGTTGCCAGCTAGATGTAATGATGTTTTTCGATAGGAGGCTGGTCCAGATTGCTAAGGAATTGAAATTGAAGACCCCTACCATGGCATTTCCGGAAGACCGTCGCTACAGGATTAAGGTGCATATACCAGGGAGGACGTTCGGAAACCTCTCGGCGCCCATTGACTTCAGGTTTACTACTCCGAATTGGATCCTCGGGAGAGACATAGCAGTTCATAGTGCACTTGGACGCATACATGAGGAAAACAGGGCCGAGCTTGTTGGATCAGACCACACCATGATTTCTCGCAGGACTGCACATGGAGAGATCATCCGCACCAGAGATGACAACTCCGTTCACTCATTTTTCCAAGACTTGGAGGCTCTCATAAGGGCTCTAGAGATTCAGATGCGCAGTAGCTTGAAGACGATCCAAAAGTTGCACCATCGTGAACTTGATCTGGAGGCTGTAGCACGTGAAGCCCACTATGAGCATGAGGATGAAGTCAAGGATTTCATGGAGATAGTCAACAAGCTAAAGATGGATGTGGCCGCATTGGAGGAGAAGTTGGATCAGGGGGAAGACCTTTTTCCGAGTGGAGACGATGGACCTCTCGTGAGCAATGACCAGGATTAATTATGAAGAGAGCTCCACCGAAGGAAGCCGCCAGAGGAGGCTTCGCAGCAGAGGACGCCACACTAGAGGACGCAAGGATGATTGATGAAGACATTTAGTCGACTACTATGTTTATTTTTTATTTTCTATCAATCAGTTAGGCCGTTATTTTTGATTAGTTGTGAGATTTTGTAATCTGAGTTTGAACTATGTTTGAGACGATTGAATAAATGATTGGTGTGATTATGATTGTCCATTCATATGGGTAGTGCTATTTTCTCATTAGACCCTTGTTCTATTCTAATTTTCTCATCCACTCCAAAACACCAGATGCCTCCGAGACGTGACCCCGGTTTCAACTTTCCGTCGGAGCTCGCCTAGCTGATCCAGCAGCAGAATGCCCTCATGCAGATGCTCATCCAGAACCAGAACAACAACAACAACAATCCACCTCCACCACCCCCTGTTCACAACTTGACCCGCTTCCTAAGGTTGAATCCGCCAGTGTTCTCTAGCAGCACTGAGCCGATTGTGGCCGATGATTGGCTCCGCAAGGTCGGAAGGGAGTTAGACACTACTGGATGCACAGATGGAGAGAAGGTGCGCTTTCTCGCACATCAGCTTTATGGACATGCAGCTTCTTGGTGGGAGAACTACACCACCACTTATCTGGCCGCCACCATGACATGGGATCAGTTCCAGCAGGCTTTCCGCACTGCTCATGTCTCAGCTGGAGCCATGAGTCTGAAGAAGCGCGAGTTCCGCAACTTACACCAGGGGAACCATACTGTGGGGCAGTACGTGGATGAGTTCAGCAAATTATCTCGCTATGCCCCAGATGATGTGGCCACAGATGCCGCAAAACAGGAGAAGTTTCTCGAGGGACTCAATGATGAGCTGGGAATGGAGCTAATGGTGGCTACCTTCAATAACTACCAGGAGCTGGTAGACAAGGCCACCATACTTGAAGGCAAGCAGCAGCAGATTGATAGCCACAAGCGAAAGTATGGACAGGGGAAGTACAACTCCGAAGCTCAGCAGAAGCACCGTTATGCCCCATACTCGGGACGACATACCCATCACACTCATGGAGGACATAATCATGGAGGACATAACAATGGAGGAAATGGGAACAATCGCAACCACAACAACAACTCCAAGTTAGGCAATGGAGGCAATGGAAACCAGCATCGTCCTGCCCCGGCTCAGAAGGATCTGAGTCACATCACCTATTTCAAGTGCCAGAAGACAGGGCACTATGCCACCGACTGCCCGGAGGCCAAGCAGAGGAATGGAAATGGCAATGACAATGGAAGCTCAGCAAAGAAGCCCAGCCCTTTTCCTCATGCTCAGGTGAATCACATTGACGTGGAGGATGTCTATGATCAGCTAGAAACTGTGGCTGGTAAGTTTTTATTAAATTCATGTCCAATATTGGTACTCTTTAGTTCTGGTGCAACGAATTCATTTATATCAAGTGTAGTTGTGGAAAAGTATGGGTTGCCCACTAGAACCCTTAGAAGCCCTCTTCAGGTCAGTTCCCTAGGAGGAGAGATGATGGCAGGCTTAGGCTGTCATTCGACCCTCAGCATCGGAAACCATAATTTTCCCACAAACCTCATAGTATTGGAATCCCAGAGTTTGGATGTAATCCTAGGCATGGATTGGTTGACGACGTTTGAAGGAAACATCGACTGTGCCCGCAAGACGATTTTTCTCACCACCCCGGAGCAGAAGAGGATCAAGTATGTATCCAGGCACACCCCAATGAAGAATCAGGTGAATTCTCTCATGGGAGTTGTTCGGCAGGAAGTGCCAGTAGTGCAGGATTTTCCAGATGTGTTTCTGGAGAAATTACCAGGAATGCCACCGGACAGAGACATTGAATTTCTGATTGAGTTATTGCCCGGCACAGCCCAATATCGAAGAGACCTTATCGGATGCCCCCGAATGATTTGGAAGAGATCAAGAAGCAAATAAATGAGCTATTGGAGAAGGAATACATTCGGCGAAGCTCGTTACCTTGGGGAGCCCTAGTTCTTTTGCTAGACAAGAAGGATGGAACCCTGAGAATGGTGGTGGATTACCGTTCATTAGATGACGTGACCATCAAGAACAAGTACCCTCTGCCGATGATTAATGATTTATTTGATCATCTAGTTGGAGCCAAAGTATTCTCCAAGATCAATCTTCGATCAGGGTATCATCAGTTGAAGATCGGGGAAAAGGATATACCCAAAACAGCTTTGACCACCAGCTACGGTTTATATGAGTATACCATCATGTCATTCGGATTGACTAATGCCCCTGCATATTTTATGAGTATGATGAACAAGGTATTTATGGAATATCTTGACAAGTTTGTCGTAGTGTTCATCGATGATATATTGATTTTCTCCAAGGGCGAGGAAGAGCATAAGGAACATTTGCGTCTAGTTCTGGAGAAACTCCGAGAACGTCAATTATATGCAAAGTTCAGCAACTGTGAATTTTGGCCGAAGGAAGTCGGATTCCTCGGTTTCAGGAGAAGGAATAGTAGTCAACCCCACCAAGGTTGAATCAGTCACCAATTGGCAGTCACCCACCTCGGTCAAGGAGATCCGCAGTTTTCTCGGACTCGCTGGATATTATCGGAGGTTTATTGAGAATTTCTCCAAGATTGCCAAGCCATGACTGAGCTGTTGAAGAAGGACACCAAGTACATTTGGACCGAGGATTGTGAAGCCAGTTCCCAGGAATTGGTTACAGCCCCAGTGCTAATTTTGCGGGACATACACAAGGATTACCAGGTATATTGTGACGCTTCTCGTCAGGGACTCGGAGGAGACTCATGCAGGAAGGAAAGGTTGTAGCTTATACCTCCAGACAGCTGCGACCTCATGAGATGAATTACGCCACACAAAATTTGTAGTTAGCAGCCATAGAGCATGCACTCAAGACCTAGAGACATTTCCTTGTCGGAAAAAGTTGTGATGCTTACACGGATCATAAGAGCTTGAAGTATATTTTCACGCAGAAGGAGTTGAACCTCAGACAAAGGAGATGGCTGAGTTGATCAAGGACTATGACATGAGATCGCATTACCACCCAGGAAAGGCTAATGTTGTAGCAGATTCCTTGAGCCGTAAGAGTTATGTGAATACTCTTATAGCAAGAGGATTACCCCAGGAGTTAGTAGATGACCTCCGAGATCTTCGACCGGAGATAGTTCTGAGAGGATATGTTACAACACTGGAAGTTCAGTACGCTTTGGCCGAAAGAATTTGCGAAGCCCAGAAGTCGGACAAGGAAATTAGTGATATAAAGAAAAGGATGAATGAGGGAAAAGCTAAAGGGTTTCGTAAGGATGAATACGGAGCTATATGGTTCGAGGATCGTATTTATGTACCCAACAATCCCGAACTCAGGAAGCTAATTCTCCAGGAGGCACATGATTGATCGTACTCGATTCACCCAGGTAACACCAAGATGTATCTGGATTTGAAGGAAAGTTTCTGGTGGACAGGTATGAAGAAGGATATTGCCGAGTATGTAGCAGTATGCGATGTTTCCAGCGAGTAAAGGCGGAACATCAGAAGCCAGCAGGGTTACTTCAACCTCTGCCATTCCCGAGTGGAAATGGGAGAAACTTGGAATGGATTTTATCACAGGATTACCCATGACCCGTTCAGGTTATGATTCCATCTGGGTAGTGGTTGATCGCTTGACCAAGGTAGGTCATTTCATTCCCGTGAAGACTACCTATACCAGCGCTAAGTTAGCCAAGATATACATGACCAGGATTGTATATCTGCATGGAGTTCCGATAAGTATCATGTCAGATAGATGAACACAATTTACCTCAAAGTTTTGGAATCAGTTGCATGAAACTTTGGGTACGAGGCTGGAGTTCAATACAGCTTGTAACATCCCAAATTTTCAATTTGGAATGTTATACATGAGATCATCATTGCATATCATATTTTATTGCATTTTGGTTGATCCTGGAAATTCTAAGCAACTCAAGGACCCACGGAGAGAGTTGGGGATTTCGTTATTTTCATATTTGAGTTTTCTCAAATTTTGAAAAGAGGATCATTTGGTTTTAATTATTTTTCTCTTTGAATATTTCCAATATGAAAATAAAAGAGAGGGGATAAAATGACTTCTCCAAATAAAGAAATATTGGAGGAAAAATATTAAAATCCAATAAGAATTTTATTCAGAGTTTTATTGTTATTTTATTTGAATTAGGAAAAAAATGCGTTTTTCAAAATTGCAATAAAGGCCCAAATAAATGTTCATCTTGTCCGCTATATTTTTAGAGGACGGGGAACATTTATTTCAGGATTTTTGGAGTCTATTTAGTATTTCCTTTATATGTTTTTCTCCACGTGGGAATTAATTAAAAAAAGTCAAACCGCCTTACCAGGCTGTGTCCGCCCAGGACTCCGACCCGGCCGGCCCTTATAAGCCCAGGCCGAGGCCCCCGCCAGCCCAAGTCGCCGCCGCCCCTGAACCCTAACCCTAGCGCCGCCCCGCCACCATCGACGCCGCGCCGCCGCCGCCACCTCGCGGCGCCGATGCCGCCGCCGCCGATCCCGACCGCCCCGCCGGAGCCGCCCGCCGTCGCCGGAGCCGCCGCCTGCCGCCGCCGTCCCGCCTGCCGAGGTAGCCGCCGCCGCCACCGGTTTTCGTGAGAAAACGATCGTTTTTTTCCCGAAACCCTAGGTTATTTTTTTAGATCGGTTTTTATTTTTTCCCGGTTTAGTTAAATAGCGGACGTTCGTCCGTACATTTGTTTTAACGAACGATGTTCACCCGTTAGCCGTAGACAGCGAACGTTCGTTCGTTAGCCTGTTCGTCAGTTTTTCTTTTTCCAGGGTTTTTTCACGATTATTTTCGATCGCAATTTCTACCCCGATTTTCGTTTTAGTTTATCTTTTCGCCCGTTTATCGGAATCAGGCAATTCAAGTGCCTAGATGTTCATCTCGGAGCCCTCTTTCTGTTTAATCAACTTGAACAAGATTTTGGTACTGTAAAATTGGACTTTAGTCCAGATTAGTAAATTGATCTGGTTTCATCCGCAATTTGAGGTTAGTTGTTCCGTTTGATTTGATTCTTTTTGCAAACCGGAGTTCTTCAGTTGAACTTTCTGGTTAGATCTTTTATTTGAGTTTTACCCGTGCTTCTAATTGAGTGCTTATTATATGTTATTGCTTGTTTGCGATAGAGTACCCGGAGTGCGAAGCGTGCTACTACGATTATCTAGGTTTTGCGGATCATCAGCAAGGCAGGTAACACTTTGATCATACCTCTTTACTACCCAGTTTTATTGCATTGGATCAACCCTAAAACGTTGCATGGTTAGGATCTAATTTAACATGTGGGTTTTGGGAAGTAGATGGTGAGATAGAACCTATTGCCCTGTTTATTATCAAACCTTTGGGAGTTACTTCTACGTTATGCTTATATTTCTATGCTATGCTCGTAGACGTTGTTTGGGTGAGTGTATCCATGATAGATGTGAGTATTGTTAAGTAATGGTTATTTTAAGGTGGCTACTTAAATACACATCTGGGTGGATTGCTTGAGGCACCCTGGAGTACCCAGTTGATGAGGACATCAATAACATTGTTACACCCACAACCCCTACTGCTACATATACTGGACCAACTACTAGAGCTCGCGCATGCCAATTAAATTATCAGGTACTTTCGTTTCTTGGTAATGATTCTAATGTTCATGAGAATATGATGGTGCCTAAATTGGATACATTTGTTTTGCTTACAAATGAAGGGCCTAGCTTGGAGAAGGATGAACATTGGAGCATGAACAAGCATGGAGATGATGGCATGCGCAAGGGGAAAAAGAACGGAGTTACAAGTGATGATTTCAGGACTTTAAAGCCACCATAATGGATGCATGAAGCCTTGGACGAAATATACAAGATGCCACTTCATAAATTTCGTCCCGAGGCTATTCTAGGTGCTGCGTCACCTCATTATTGGGCCAGGCCCATGTAATCTCGAAATACATAAGTATAGGCTATTTTTATAGTCCGTATGTGTGGGGAAACAAGAGATAGGGTTGATTTCAGACCCCTCCACCAAGGGCCACGAAATTCCCCCCTCTTCCTCCATATATACATCCCTTAGGACACCGTTTAGACTTTGGGTTTTGTTTAGATTAAAAGTTCGCCATAGCTGCAACTTCGCGTACTTCATTTGTGTTCAACGACCAGACAAAGGCGTCACAGAACCCCACCTTGATCAATAAAGCTTTCATCTTACATTTGCAATATCTAGATTGCAATCTCAGTTTCTTGCTTGTTCTTCGTTTGCTCACAGGAAACAGACCCTCGTGGTCAGGTTGATCGTGCTCCGGCGTGGTCAATAACCTCTCGGAGTTGGTTTAGCGATTGCTAAGGCGCGACGTTCTCGCACGTTCGTAGTCGGATCGTCAAAGTCGACTTCCACCAAAGCGAAATCCATCATCTCATTGAAAGACGGGACACCTTTGCCCCTATCAAGTGGTATCAGATTTTCAGTTTGCTCGGTGAGATTTTACAGTTTTTCGTAGTTTAGATTGAGTCTGTTCTTCATACCTATAGTCCACGAAAAAGACAAAAAAAATTTAGGGTTAGTTCATCTTATCCGAACCAATCTGAGCCTTTGCATAATCTTTTTGGTATTTGCTTTGTTGAATTTGCGGTTGCATCGTCGTGTCAAGTTGCTGGTCCTAGAGTCTAGTCCTTTAGAGTTTCGAGTTCTGCTCACAAGTTGTCACGCCGCCGCCGCACCATCGTCATCACCGCTGCCATATACCGCCATTATCATCACTGCTGCCATATACCACCATCATCATCACCGCTGCCATATACCACCATCGTCATCACCACTGTCATATACCACCATCGTCATCGCCGCTCCCGTATACCACATATCCACCGCCATCACGCTAATCCGAGTCCACCTCCATCACAGATTCGCCACCAGTCCGTGTTCCACCGCCCTGCATATATCCGCCACTAGTCCGAGTTTCCACCAGATTCATCTCCGCCACCAGTCCTAGTCTGAGTCCAGTAATTGTTACTTTGTTCTCGATTTCCAGATCACACGATACTCCGAGTCGTGACAGAGTAGGACTCCCCAACTTTCGAGCCATCCGCAGAAGAAAAACAGTTTTTAGGACATTTGTAGACTTTTTCGAAAAAAAAATTTGTTGCGGAGCAAAAAAAAGGAAAAAAAGTGCAAAAAAAGTGAAAAAAAAATCAGAGTGTGGCCTCCCTTGTTTACGTGCAGCGCCGTGTGTTAGTGTTCTAGGCTCGCGTCTCTAGTACGGTCTAGCCTAGGACTAGCACAATACCGTCGTTGAGCGTTTATTCAACTTTGCATATCTGAATTGATTATTGCTGACCATTTTTGCTACCATATTATAAGCCTTCCCAGCTCCACATACATCTACATCGTGCGTTTGACTCTCCCTGGTAATCGCTTTATCCAAGCTTTGAGAGTTTTGACTACATCGGTTGTCGATCACTGCCTACTGCTGGGTAAGAACTGGTAAGAATTTGAGTTTTGCTTGACGGATTTGTGACACCCACCACCACCACCACTTGTTAGTAGTCTGTAGGATCATATTCTTGTGTGTTTCTATTGCTGCTAACCATGCCAGGATCACAAGCCGACGAGATTGACTGGGAGAACTTAACGAACAAGGAGCTTCATGATAAGTTTCAGCAAATGATGATTGAACAGGTGCAAGATGTGCTGAAGAATTTTGAAGAGGCCATGGAGAAGATCACTAGCCTTGAGAAGACGTTCGAAACAAAGATCGATAACAGATTTAATGAACTGCTTGCGCGTCTTCCACAACCGGCTGCACCTGCCGCACCTCTGCAACAACAACAACAACAACAACGACTACCTCCACATCGTGAAACAGCCCTCCGCCAAGCGTGTCGTGTTCCTCTTCAGCCTGGCCAAACTATTAGTGTTGCTGTTAATAATTCTGTGGCTCCTGCTGCTGATGGGGAGGAGGATGATTATGTGGGAGATTACGAGGATGAGGTTGATCAAAATCAGAACTACGTGCGACTACCAGCACCACAACCACCAGGTCGTCCACATGCAAATAATGGCAATGTTAGGGCTCCCCCTCAGGTACGAGATCATGACCATCTCCCTAAACTGAAATTGAATATTCCACCATTTGAGGGTGGATATGTTCCTGATATATATCTTACTTGGGAGTTAGAAATTGAACAACGATTTACATGTTTACAATATCCCGAGGAGAGACGTGTTCCTGCTGCTGTTTATGCTTTCACTAGCTTTGCATGTGTTTGGTGGTCTGAACATTGTAGATTATATCATGTTCCAGCTACTTGGGCTGCTTTGAAAACTACTATGCGTACTCGTTGGGTTCCACCATATTATCAACGTGAATTACTTGAAAAATTGCAGCGCTTAAGACAAGGAAAAAATTCTATAGAAGAATATTATCAGGAATTACAAACTGGCTTGATTAGATGTGGTATTGTTGAGGAGAATGAAGCTATGCTTGCACGTTTTATGGGTGGATTAAATAGAGAGATTCAGACCATTCTAGAGTATAAGGATTATAATAATATCACCCATTTATTCCATGTTGCTTGTAAAGCTGAACGTGAAGTGCAGGATCGACAGGCATTGGCGCGGACTAACTTTTCTACAGGTCGACCTTCATCATGGACACCGCGTGCATCCTCTACTTCCACACATTCTACTGCACCGAATCCTCCATCAGCTGTTACCTCCAGCCGTGATACAAGGAAGCAGGCACAACCACCTTTGTCTGCCAAGAGCACACCTACCGAGCCTGCACAGAGTTCATCTTCTTCCATGGCATCAACAGGGCACACTAGTGATATTATTTGTCGTCATTGTAAGGGAAGAGGACATTTTGCGAGAGAATGCAAATCTCAGCGTGTGATGATTGCTACTGAGGATGGTGGGTATGAGTCCGCTAGTGACTATGATGAGGAGACTTTGGCTCTTATTACATGTGAAGAACACGGTGGAGACGATTCTAATCATGAGACGCAATACATGGCTCCTGAAGATGCTGACAGGTATGAATGTTTAGTTGCTCAACGTGTTTTGAGTGTGCATGTTACACAAGCTGAGCAAAATCAGAGGCATAATTTGTTCCATACAAAGGGAGTTGTGAAGGAACGTTCTGTTCGCGTGATCATAGCTGGAGGGAGTTGCAACAACTTGGCTAGCATGGAGATGGTGGAGAAGCTATCTCTCACCACAAGACCACATCCACATCCTTACTACATCCAATGGTTCAACAACAACGGCAAGGTTAAGGTAACACGTACTATTCGTGTGCATTTTAGTATCTCCACATATGCTGATTATGTTGATTGTGATATTGTACCCATGCAAGCATGTTCCTTATTACTTGGTAGACCATGGCAATTTGATAACAATTCTGTACACCATGGTAGAAACAATCAGTATACTCTTGTTCATAAGGATAAAAATATTACTTTGCTTCCTATGACTCCTGATTCCATTTTGAAAGATGATATTAATAGAGCTAATAAAGCAAACCAGGAGAAAAATAAGAGTGAAAATCAGATTGTGGAAAAAGAATTTGAGTAACAAATAAAGCCTAATAATAAACCATCTACTGTTGCTTTTGAAATTAAATTGAAAAGTGCATGTTTACTTGCCACCAAATCTGATATTGATGAGCTAGATTTTAGCAAATCTGTTTGCTATGCTTTTGTGTGCAAAGAGGCATTATTTTCATTCGAGGACATGCCTTCCTCTTTGCCCCCTGCTGTCACTAACATTTTGCAGGAGTTCACTGACGTTTTTCCACAAGACGTGCCACCGGGATTACCACCTATTCGAGGGATTGAGCATCAAATTGACTTAATTCCCGGTGCATCGCTACCCAACCATGCACCACACCGTACCAATCCAGAGGAGACGAAGGAGATTATGCGTCAAGTACAGGAGCTGCTCGACAAAGGTTATATACGCGAATCTCTTAATCCTTGTGTTGTTCCTATTATACTATTGCCCAAAAAGGATGGTACGTCGCGTATGTGTGTTGATTGTAGAGGCATTAATAATATTACTATTCGTTATCGTCATCCTATTCCTAGGCTAGATGATATGCTTGATGAATTGAGTGGCTCTACAATATTCTCCAAAGTTGATTTGCGTAGTGGATACCATCAAATTCGTATGAAATTGGGTGATGAATGGAAAACATCATTTAAAACTAAGTTTGGTTTATATGAGTGGTTAGTCATGCCTTTTGGGTTAACTAATGCGCCTAGTACTTTCATGAGACTAATGAATGAAGTTTTAGGTGCTTTCTTTGGACGATTTGTGGTAGTCTATTTTGATGATATACTGATTTATAGCAAATCTTTGGAAGAACATTTGGAACATTTACGTGCTATTTTTATTGCTCTACGTGATGCACGTTTGTTTGGTAACCTTGGGAAGTGCACCTTTTGCACCGACCGAGTATCTTTTCTTGGCTATGTTGTTACTCCACAGGGAATTGAAGTTGATAAAGCTAAGATTGAAGCTATTGAGAGTTGGCCACAACCCAAAACGGTCACACAAGTGAGGAGTTTTCTTGGCCTCGCTGGATTTTATAGGCGTTTTGTGAGAGATTTCAGCACCATTGCTGCACCTCTCAATGAGCTTACAAAGAAAGATGTGCCTTTTCTTTGGGGTACCGCACAGGAAGAAGCCTTCACGGTATTGAAAGATAAGTTGACACATGCTTCTTTACTCCAACTTCCTAATTTTAATAAGAATTTTGTGCTTGAATGTGATGCTAGTGGAATTCGATTAGGAGGTGTGTTATTACAAGATGGCAAACTTGTTGCATACTTTTCTGAAAAATTGAGTGGGCCTAGTCTGAATTATTCTACTTATGATAAAGAATTATATGCTCTTGTTCGGACTTTAGAAACATGGGAACATTATTTGTGGCCCAAAGTATTTGTTATACACTCTGATCATGAATCTTTGAAACATATTAAAAGTCAAGCTAAACTGAATCGTAGACATGCTAAATGGGTTGAATTCATTGAGACATTCCCTCATGTCATTAAACACAAGAAGGGTAAAAATGTTATTGCTGATGCATTGTCTCGTCGCTACACTATGCTTTCACAACTTGACTTCAAAATATTTGGTTTGGAGACCATCAAAGATCAATATGTGCATGATGCTGATTTTAAAGATGTATTGCAGAATTGTAACGAATGTAGAACATGGAAGAAGTTCGTCGTTAATGATGGTTTTGTGTTCTGTGCTAACAAGCTATGCATTCCAGCTAGCTCCGTTCGTCTTTTGTTGTTGCAGGAGGCGCATGGAGGAGGATTAATGGGACACTTTGGCGTGAAGAAGACAGAGGACGTACTTGCTACATATTTCTTTTGGCCAAAGATGAGATAGGATGTTGAGCGATTTGTTGCTCGCTGCACTACATGTCAAAAAGCTAAGTCACGACTCAATCCTCATGGTTTATATATGCCTTTGCCTGTACCTAGTGTTCCTTGGGAGGATATATCTATGGACTTTGTTTTAGGTTTACCTCGAACAAAGAAGGGGAGTGAGGGAGTCCTGGATTAGGGGGTGTCCGGATGGCCGGACTATCACCGTTGGCCGGACTCCTAGACTATGAAGAAACGAGATTGAAGACTCCGTCCCGTGTCCGGATGGGACTTTCCTTGGCGTGGAAGGCAAGCTTGGCAATACGGATATGTAGATCTCCTACCATTGTAACCGACTCTGTGTAACCCTAGCCCTCTCCGATGTCTATATAAACCGGAGGGTTTTAGTCCGTAGGACGAACAACAATCATACCATAGGCTAGCTTCTAGGGTTTAGCCTCTCTGATCTCGTGGTAGATCTACTCTTGTACTACCCATATCATCAATATTAATCAAGCAGGAGTAGGGTTTTACCTCCACCGAGAGGGCCCGAACCTGGGTAAAAACATCGTGTCCCTTGTCTCCTGTTACCATCCGCCTAGACGCACAGTTCGGGACCCCCTACCCAAGATCCGCCGGTTTTGACACCGACATTGGTGCTTTCATTGAGAGTTCCTCTGTGTCGTCACCTTTAGGCCCGATGGCTCCTTCGATCATCAACAACGACGCGGTCCAGGGTGAGACTTTTCTCCCCGGACAGATCTTCGTATTCGGCGGCTTGGCACTGCGGGCCAACTCGCTTGGCCATCTGGAGCGGATTGAAAGCTATGCCCCTGGCCATCAGGTCAGATTTGGAAGTTTGAACTATACGACTGACATCCGCGGAGACTTGATCTTCGATGGGTTCGAGCCACAGCAAAGTGCGCCGCACTGTCACGATGGGCATGATCTAGCTATGCTGCCGGACAGTGCCCTGGAGGCCGCACAAGCGTCCACTCCGACCCCTAGCTCGGAGCCGACTTTGCCGGTCGAGGATGAGTGGCTGGACACCGCCTCGGGGGCTACGATCTCTACGACAATTGAGTCGAACACCATCCCTGTACTTTGCAAATCCCGTGACTCCGAGGTGGCGGACTCCTCTCCGGACTCCAAAGCTCCCGCGCCCCTGCCAATCAAATCCGATTGGGCGCCGGTTATGGAGTTCACTGCCGCGAACATCTTTCAGCAGTCGCCCTTTGGCGACATCTTGAATTCACTAAAGTCTCTCTCTTTATCAGGAGAGCCCTGGCCGGACTATGGTCAGGAAGGTTGGGATGCGGACGACGAAGAAATTCAACGCCCACCCACCACCCACTTTGTAGCCACTGTCGATGATTTAACCGACATGCTCGAATTTGACTCCAAAGACATCGACAGTATGGACAACGATGCCGGAGACGACCAAGAACCAGCGCCTACAGGGCACTGGAAGGCCACCTCAACTCATGATGTATACATGGTGGATACACCTAAAGGAAGCGATAACGGGGAACAACGGGACGCTACGAAGGACAATTCCCTCGAAAAGCAGTCAAAATGGCGACGTAAGCGCCGCTCAAAGTCCTGCCTCGACAAAGACAGCACCCATACAGACCCAGCCATAGAGTAGGGCGAACCGGTGGACGAGGAACATGCCCTTGAGCAACCATCCGAACAGGATAACTTGGATAAACAATCCGTCCCCGGCGAAGATAACAGTCCGGAGGATCTCACGCCGGACACATCGTTGGAGCAGAAGAACCTCCACAAAAGGCTCGTCGCCACGGCACGTAGCCTGAAAATGCAGAAGCGGTAGCTCAAAACAGCGGAAGACGCACTTGGAATGAGATGGAGCAAAGTACTCAACACCGCAGACAAATACGGCGACAGTCGCCAAACAAAGAGCTACCCGAAGCGCAAACTACTGCCCGAATTTGACGAGGAGGCCGTAGAGCCCCCACAATCAAAGAACAAAGAGGCCGCCCGGTCGGATAGGCGACCACATGGCAAACATAGAGCGGCAAGCAGCGCCGCACACAAGCCGGCACGCGATCCGCATAAGGATCCGCACCAAAAGGATGGCCCAGTCAGGTCTATCTATGGGCCAAGAAAGCAAGCTCTAGAAAGCAATGCAACACGTCGAGTATTCGAACATCACGGCACACCCAAATACAGGGGTGCCACACACCCCCTATGTTTCACCGATGAGGTGCTGGATCATGAATTTCCAGCGGGATTCAAGCCCATAAACATAGAGGCATACGACGGAACAACAGACCCTGGAGTCTGGATTGAGGATTACATCCTGCACATACACATGGCTAGAGGAGATGACCTCCACGCCATAAAATACTTACCCCTCAAGCTCAAAGGGCCAGCCCGGCATTGGCTCAAAAGCCTTCCGGAAAATACCATTGGAAGTTGGGAAGAGCTCAAGGATGCGTTTCGGGCAAATTTTCATGGTACTTATGTCCGCCCTCCGGATGCAGACGATTTAAGTCACATAACGCAACAGCCCAGAGAGTCAGCCCGCAAACTCTAGAACAGGTTCCTCACCAAAAAGAACCAAATAGTCGACTGTCCGGACGCCGAAGCATTAGCAGCTTTCAAACACAACGTGTGAGACGAATGGCTCACCAGACACCTTGGCCAAGAAAAGCCGAGAACAATGGCCGCACTAACAAGCCCCATGACCCGCTTTTGCGCGGGAGAGGATAGCTGGCTGGCAAGATGCAGCACCAGCAACCCAAGTACATCCGAGGTCAGGGATGAAAATGGGAAACCACGACGCAACAAGGACCAGCGCCGGACCAAGGGAAACAGTCCGAAGAGCACGACAGTCAACGCCGGATTCAAAATCTCTCGACCGAACAATAAAAAACTGCCCCTTAAGGACAACAGCGACGAGCTATCCAACCTAAACAAAATCTTGGACAAGATATGCCAAATCCACAGTACCCCCGGGAAGCCTGCAAACCATACCCACAGAGATTGTTGGGTCTTCAAACAGTCCGGCCGACTTAACGCCGAACACAAGGGGCTCGACACACCAAGTGAGGACGATGACGAACCCCACAAGCAAAGCACCGGAAAACAAAAGAATTTCCCACAAGAGGTCAAAACAGTAAACTCACTTCAAGTGACAACAGGGAAAAATAGAGCGGCGCCCATTGAAATACGCGCCGCACGGTCTACCCCAGCGGAGTCCCAACACTGGTTGTCAAAACCAATCACCTTCGACCATCAGGACTACTCCGGAAGTATCCGGAACACAGGATGGACTGCCTTGATATTAGATCCTATAATCGACGGACTTCAGTTTACACAAGTCCTAATGGACGACGGCAGTGATCTAAACCTGCTATATCAGGACACAATCCGCAGAATGGGGATAGACCCAACCAAAATTCGCCATACCAACACTTCCTTTAAAGGAGTGATGCCAGGCCCATATGCCCATTGTACGGGCTCTCTACTACTAGAAGTTGTGTTCGGCTCATCCGACAACTTCCGTCGCGAAAAGTTAGTCTTGTACATCGCCCCATTTAAAAGTAGCTATCAAGCACTATTGGGATGCGAAGCTTTCGCCCGCTTTAACGCAATACCGCATTACGCATCTCTTACACTTAAAATGCCCGGTCCACGCGGCATCATCTCATTAAAGGGAAACTTCGAGTGTTCCTCGAGTACGGAAGAATGTGAGACTGCCTTGACAGCCACACACTAATCCGGCTTTGCTGATCAAAGCACCTAAACAGGTCATTCAGACCCCGGACACGGTTAGGCGAGTCCGGTATAAATAAACAAGGGGCTTACTAGCCGCGTACCCCCTTACAAGGGGCTCCACGCATGTACAACAAGAGACAATAAAGCTCACTTTTATTCATTTTTTGAATCATACTCTGTTTATTTTAAAATACATTTTTCGCACGATCATTTTTTTCAACTAAGTTCTTCTCTTTTACAGATGAACACCGTGCTACACCCGTCCAGGATACGGCACAACGGAGACACAGGCGCAAACGTGCAGCAGGGACCCGTTGCAAGGATTCTCTTCAGATTAAGACCCTGCGTAAACCTTTTTTTACTGTCTCTTGTTGTTACACATCCCCCGGTTTCTTGCTATAACCGAGGAGGAGGCTGGCGTTTTGGCATCGGCCGCGTCAGAAATTTTTGCGCGTACCTGGACACTAGGGGCTTAGGGCATTGTTCTGCCCGTTTTCATAAAGACCGAATACCTTAGGGAGTGTTCGGCGTCTCGAGTTAGGCCTTATATGCATCAGCTCCGAATCATGTCTTTGGTCAAATGTTGGGTTTGCCCGGCTCCTGTGTTTTGCTGCCTTACGTTCCGCTCTATCGGCTAACGCGGCACCAGGAGAACTACTGCGATTGTGCCCCGGTTCGGCCGGGTGAGCACCTCAGTAGAGAAAGCCGAAAACTGACTGTCATGATATAGTGTGAGACTGGTCAACCACTCGATGACCCACCGGAATGTTTAGAATTCCTCCGCATTAACGAAGGACCATTTCCCGGTCAGGCACATACGTGCCCCAAATTCGGAGAGCGCGGTGCCCCTAGGGGCTATATAGTAGCCCCACCATCGAACTCCTATGGCTAAGTGAAAGTGATAAAGCATTATAGTCCGGTTGCCTAGTTTGCTACGCTATCACCTCCTTCACAGGACCAAGACGTTGGATTAAGTGTGAAAATGCGCTTTTTTTGCAAACACCCCCGCACTATGTGCGTGGGGGCTGAAGCCGAAGACTGCCATCTTTCAGGTTATATACACATATACATTAACGGCTGCACAGGAGGTATTTCAATACTTGAACGCACAAGTATAAAAAGCCCTTATATTATATTGAAACATCGTTTCACAAATCATACATGTCATTAGAACATAATATCCTTCGAGCACTGCGTCTCTATTAAACGAGCGCCCTGCAGGACTTCCTCAAAATAGTGCTCGGCAGGTACTCCGCTTCTGTCCGAATCCTGGGATGCAACATCGGTGGCCTTCATCTCCGCCCAGCATGTCTTGACACGGGCAAGAGCCATCCGCGCACCCTCTATGCATGCCGACCGCTTCATTGCATCGATATGCGGCACCGCACCAAGGAACTGCTGCACCAAGCCAAAATAACTCTTCGGCTCGGGCCTTTTCGGCCACAAATGAGTCACGACATCCTTCATGGCAAGTACGGACAACCTATTCAGCTCAGCCCATTCGGCCAAACGATCGGTCAATGGAAGCGGACGCTCTGGACTATGGAACTGCGACCAAAAAAGCTCTTCCATTTTGTGATCCTTTTGGCCTCGGAAGTGTGCGACAGCGTCTGCGCCACTCACCGGCAAATCTAGATAAGCATCCTCCGCACCCCACAGCTGGCCCAACTGAGCATACTTAGGATCCGTAAATTTCCTCCGCAATAGAAAGGGCTTTCTAGCCGCGATATCCCCGGCTTGACGTAGCTCCTCCTTTATAGCTCTCATTGCAGAGCGGGCATCCTTGGCTTCGGCGGTGGCCTTCTTCAGGTCCTCTTGCTCCGCTTGACATTCTTATTCAAGAAACTTGCAGCGCTCAGTAGCATTCTTCAACTTCCCGGCCATCTCGGCCATTTCCTCCCTGCTTCGGCAGTGAGCAGCCTGTTCGGCTTTTAGCTCTTTGGCCGCCCTCAAGGTAGCCGCATCACTTTTTCTGGCTTGCTCCTTGACTCGGGCTAGCTCCGCCCGAAGGTTCTCCATAGCAGCGGCACCATCTGCATGAAGCATACATGTTGTAAGGCATGGGCGTCAAGCTCCCTTACCAGGTGTCCGCGGAGAAGTTGCATACCTTGTGACTCGTCAAGCCGCTTATTGACAAGCGCGATGTCCGCATCCGCCACGTCAAGTTGCCGCTTCAGTTCGGCAAATTGCTCAGTCCGGCTGGCCACCTGACGCTCCGCCACCTATATAGGACAGGCGACATCTTACAACTGAGATTATGATCCTCGGCGCGCTGTCACTTTCGACAACGTACCGAGTCTCAGGGGCTACTATCTATACAGGGCGCATTCTATATGCAAAACTGTCAGAAGGTATATCATTTTCGCGTACCTCAAACCCCGTCAGTAAACTTCTGACGGCTTCATGCAATCCGCTCTCAGCGGATGAAATCCTTTCAATCACCATACCCATTAACGCACGGTGATCTTCTGAGATAGACGCTCGCCCGAGCAGATCCTTCAGCTCCTCCGACCGTACACCAGTTGGTGCCAGACCTCCCGGCCCCGCCGGACTCGGGGAAACCCTCCGTGACGACACCTCAGGGTTGTCCGCCCCGCATAATGGTGCGGCAGATGGAGGCGTTTCGCTCTCCATCATCTCCGGACGAAGATCCCCCGAAGATGAGCTCTGCAGAGAAGGGCTGAGATCCGAACTACAAGGTAAAACTTCGGTTATCTTCAGAAATAAAAACAGGGATGTCCCTTATTACAAAACTCCCCTTTCTACCTACGGCTCGCTGGAGGGCTGATTCCCTTGGGGAAATTGTGCGGCCGGGGCTTCTCCTGGCGCAGGACCCTCTGGTGAAGATTTCTTCCCCCGCTTTGAGGCCTTAGCCTCCGGATCTTCAGAAGCGGTCCTCTTCTCCCCCTGGAGGGAGGGATTCTCGATCCCCCTTCCTTGAAAGCCTCCTTCGCGGAGGCAGTAGCTTCCCTATTCCCCCCTTTGCCCTCTTCCAAAGGCGCAGCCTCCAGCATCTTGGTTAACACAGGATCCTGCGTGGTCTCAGGGAGGGGGGCCGGACACCTTATTAGTTTTGCTTTCCCTATCCACTCCTGTTCAAGGGACAGCTCTTTAAAGGGCAAGTTTATGATAAATGTACGAATGGCGTGTCCGGGCACAAGACTACTTACTTGAGTATCCGGGCGATTGCAGCTCAGACCTGCGTCCTCGGTCAAGTCCGGACACATCTCTTGTGATCCGAAGAACAGGTTATACATCTCCACGGGCGTCGTGCCCATGAAGTGTTGGAGAGCTCGTGGTCCCTCCGGATTAAATTCCCACAGACGGAGGGGGCGACGTTTGCAGGGCAGAAGGCGCCGAATCAGCATGACCTGCGCCACTACGACCAGATTGATCTCTCTCTCTTGGAGGTCTCGAATACGGCCCTGCAGCAGAGGAACGTCCTTGGATGGCCCCCAGTCGAGCCCTTTGTTGACCCATGACGCCAACCGCTGTGGAGGACCCAGGCGGAAGGCAGGTGGCGCCACCCATTTGGTGCCCCTGGGAGCAGTGATGTAAAACCACTCCTGTTGCCATATACCGAGCACCTCTTGAAAAGAGCCCCCGGGCCATGGAGCGTCAACATTTTTGCTTATAACAGCCCCTCCGCACTCTATCTTCTGCCCCTTGACCATCTTCGGCTCCACTTTGAAGGACTTAAGTCACAATCCGAAGTGAGGGATAATGCGGAGGAAGGCTTCGCATACGACAATGAACGATGAGATGTGGAGGATGGACTCCGGATCGAAGTCGTGGAATTCCAGCCCATAATAAAACATGAGCCCCCTCACGAAGGGGTCCATCGGGAAGCCTAAACCCCGAAGGAAGTGAGACACGAACACCACGCTCTCACCAGGCTCGGGAGTAGGAATAACCTGCCCTTGGGCAGGTAGCCTATGCGAAATTTCGCCGGTTAGATACCTGGCGTCTCTCAACTTTAGCACGTCTTCTTCCGTGATGGAAGAAGGCATCCATCGGCCCGCAGGTCGGAGCCAGACATTGTCGAAAGTCCGAAGCGCCTGAATCTGGAGCTTTGGGTGTTGGAACTCGAGGCGAGGGGCGGATTGGATTGAGATTGAAAGAAAGGAGCAGGCCTTGGTCTCGTTATAAAGAGGTTGAATACCAAGAGCCCTCCCCGTGGCCGTTTGGGACTCGCCTTCGATAGAGGGGGCGTGCCAACGGGCACAGTTGGGTTACCCACGCCCGTATTGATGAGAATCCTGGAATAAGGGGACACGATCTCTGTTTTGACAAGACGTGCCAAGGAATCCGCTTTGCTAAATGCGCTGAGGTGGGACAGTAAAAACGATTCGATAAAGGCTTGGCCGTGGTGTGATGTCACGCCACGGAATACGTCAGCAGATTGAACTTGTGTAAATGTTATTCTCTCTACGGTGGTATGTGGAACTTATTTTTCAGAGCCGGACACTATCCTTGTGTTCAAAATCTTCTATGAAGTATGCGGAGGAGGAACCTGTCTTGCAATGCCGAAGATAATATGCGCGCCGGACTCGTCGTCATTGAAGCCTGGTTTAGGGGCTACTGAGGGAGTCCTGGATTAGGGGGTGTCCGGATGGCCGGACTATCACCGTTGGCCGGACTCCTAGACTATGAAGATACAAGATTGAAGACTCCGTCCCGTGTCCGGATGGGACTTTCCTTGGCGTGGAAGGCAAGCTTGGCAATACGGATATGTAGATCTCCTACCATTGTAACCGACTCTGTCTAACCCTAGCCCTCTCCGATGTCTATATAAACTGGAGGGTTTTAGTCCGTAGGACGAACACCAATCATACCATTGGCTAGCTTCTATGGTTTAGCCTCTCTGATCTCGTGGTAGATCTACTCTTGTACTACCCATATCATCAATATTAATCAAGCAGGAGTAGGGTTTTACCTCCACCGAGAGGGCCCGAACCTGGGTAGAAACATCGTGTCCCTTGTCTCCTATTACCATCCGCCTAGACGCATAGTTCGGGACCCCCTACCCGAGATCCGCCGGTTTTGACACCGACAGGGAGGGATAGCATATTTGTTATCGTGGATAGATTCTCGAAAATGGCACACTTTATACCATGTCATAAAACTGATGATGCTGTTAATGTTGCTGATTTATTCTTTCGTGAAGTTATTCGCTTGCATGGTGTGCCAAATACTATTGTTTCAGATCATGATACTAAATTTCTTAGCCACTTTTGGAGATGTTTATGGGCTAAGTTGGGGACTAAACTGCTTTTTAGTACTACTTGTCACCCCCAAACTGATGGACAAACTGAAGTAGTCAATAGAACATTGTCTACTATGCTTAGGGCTGTTTTAAAGAATAATAAAAAAATGTGGGAAGAATGCTTGCCTCATATTGAATTTGCTTATAATCGTTCATTGCATTCTACTACTAAGATGTGCCCTTTTGAAATTGTGTATGGTTTCCTACCTCGTGCACCTATTGATTTGTTGCCTCTTCCATCTTCGGAGAAGGTTAATTTTGATGCTAAACAACATGTTGAATTGATTTTAAAAATGCATGAGTTAACTAAGGAAAACATTGAGCGTATGAATGCTAAATATAAACTTGCTGTAGATAAGGGTAGAAAACATGTTGTGTTTGCACCTGGAGATCTTGTTTGGTTACATTTGCGTAAGGATAGATTTCCTGATTTGCGCAAATCAAAGCTAATGCCTCGTGCTGATGGTCCTTTTAAGGTGTTGGAGAAAATAAATGATAATGCATATAAACTTGAGCTGCCTGCAGATTTTGGGGTTAGTCCCACTTTTAACATTGCAGATTTGAAGCCATATTTGGGTGAGGAAGATGAGCTTCCGTCGAGGACGACTTCATTTCAAGAAGGGGAGGATGATGAGGACATCAATACCATTGTTACACCCACTACCCCTACTGCTACATATACTGGACCAATTACTAGAGCTCGCGCACGCCAATTAAATTATCAGGTACTTTTGTTTCTTGGTAATGATTCTAATGTTCAAGAGAATATGATGCTGCCTAAATTGGATACATTTGTTTTGCTTACAAATGAAGGGCCTAGCTTGGAGCAGGATGAACATTGGAGCATGAACAAGCATGGAGATGATGGCATGCGCAAGGGGAACAAGAACGGAGTTACAAGTGATGATTTCAGGACTTTAAAGCCACCATAATGGGTGCATGAAGCCTTGGACGAAATATACAAGATGCCACTTCATAAATTTTGTCCTGAGGCTATTCTAGGTGCTGCGTCACCTTATTATTGGGCCAGGCCCATGTAATTTCGAAATACATAAGTATAGGCTATTTTTAGAGTCCGTATGTGTGGGGAAACAAGAGATAGGTTTGATTTCGGACCCCTCCACTAAGGGCCACGAAATTCCCCCCTCTTCCTCCATATATATACAGCCCTTAGGGCACCGTTTAGACTTTGGGTTTTTTTAGATTAAAAGTTCGCCATAGCTGCAACTTCGCGTACTTCATTTGTGTTCAACGACCAGACAAAGGCGTCACAGAACCCCCACCTTGGTCAATAAAGCTTTCATCTTATATTCGCAATATCTAGATTGCAATCTCAGTTTCTTGCTTGTTCTTCGTTTGCTCGCAAGAAATAGACCCTTGTGGTCAGGTTGATCGTGCTCCGGCGTGGTCAATAACCTCTCGGAGTTGGTTTACCGATTGCTAAGGCGCGACGTTCTCGCACGTTCGTTGTCGGATCGTCAAAGTCGACTTCCACCAAAACAAAATCCATCATCTCATCGAAAGACAGGACACGTTGTCACATCCCTAGTTCTGATCTGCTCTGGGCTAGCTAGTCATGTGTTGCATCATGTTTATTTGGCTCTTAATCTTGAAATGGGGATTGATTCAAACCCTAGCACCAAATGACTTCAAATAGAATTAAATAAAATCTTTTTCAATGATCCCAAAATGCCTTTAAAAATGCTCATGATTTCTGGTTAAGGTGGAAACCTCTGCCAAAAATGATGAGTATATTTCTAGGACAATTTGGATTTTTGAATTAATCCATATTGTATTTGAGTTGGAGCAAATAAAAGCTATAAATAATTTTATAGCTCCAGATATTTTGAAAATAATTGTGGGTCACTTGTATATTGCAGAGAGCTCCCACAAATAATTTCATAATTTATGAAAAATGGTTTAGTGCCTAAACTAAACTAGAACACAGAAAGAAAAATAGAAAAGAAAAATAGAAAGCAGAGAGAGAGGGTTTTACCTGGCGCTCACCTGGCCTGGCCCAGCACGGCCCAACCCACTAGCCTGTGCCAGTCGCCGTTGTCCTCCCGCCAGTCGGACAGGGCGCGTGCCCGACACGCGTGTGCGCTCCGCGCGCCACGCGAGCTCCCTGCCTGCCTGCGTCCCTGCCGCCCTGGATGCCTCCGTGCATGCCGCGGAGCCTCCCCGACCTCCCCTCAATCTCTCTCGAGCTCTTTCCCTCCTCTGCTCTCTCTCCCTCTCATGCCCGAGCGCAGCCGTCGCTGCCGCCCGTCGTTGGCGTGACGACCGGCCACCCCACGTCTCACCGACACGCCCAAAAGCTCCGCAACATCGTCCTCGACCCCCTCACCGAGCCATGCCCCGCCGGACGCCCTCGAATGGCGACCACGCCGTCTTCTTCAACCTCGATCCGCCGAGATCGCCATCGCCGCCCCGCTTGCTCCGGCCCCTCCCCGAGCTCGACGTTCGCCTCGACGCAATCGCAGTGAGCTCCTTCCCCTGATTCCCTTCTCCGCCCCCTCTCTCGCACGCCGTAGCTGCTGCACCGCGTTCACCCGCACGCACCGCCGCCTGCGTTCGTCGCCGGTGACGCTCCGGTGACCATTTGGTCCCGGGCGTGCGCCCAACATGCTCACCGTCGCGCGTAGAGTCTTCCCAGCGCCGGTCCCGCGAATACCCGAGCTCCGGCCTCCCCCCGGCTCGACGCCGTCGTTGTTCCCGGCCACCCCAGCACCAACCATCGCCACCGTTGGATGCGCCACACCGCCAGCTACCCGTAGCACCCACCCACGCATCGAACCATGGCCGGGGCAGCGTTTCCGACGCTCTCCGCCGTCTCGGCCTCGCCGGCGGCTCAACGCCGGCAGGTTTGACCTGTTGACCAAGTTGACCCCGGGTGGGCCCAGTTTGACCCCTCTGGTTCAATGACAAATGGGACCCGCCTACTAATTAAGTTAGGATTAGGACTAACTAAAAATTAGTTAGACTAATAACACTGACATGTGGGACCCACTGGTCAGTTTGACCTGGACCGCCCCGTTGACCTGCTAACGTCACAGTTACGTAGTGTTGACGCCATAACTCATTTTCTGGATTAGTTTTAATTCAGGAAATTCCAGAAAATATCCTAAACTTCTAAAAATCATAGAAATTCAACCGTAGCTCGAAATGAAATAATTTATATATGAAAAATTATCAGAAAAATCCAATCTATCCATCTGTACTGGTTTCATGCATGTTTAAATAACTTAACCTTGCTTTTTAGTGCAAAATATGATAAGGCACTATTTAAATTCATAATTTGAGTTTGGGATTGAACCTTTGGTTCAAAATGACCCAAATCCATTTGGTTGTAGTTGCATTAGGCCAACACACTCATATTGCCATGTCATGAGCATGCATCATATTGTGCATTGCACTGATTGTGTTTCTTCTTTGTTTGTCGGTGCCTGTCCCCTCTCAGTAGACGTGTACCGATGATGCGATCGATGACACTGATGAAGAGCTATACTATCTTCAGAAGTGCCAGGCAAGCAAAAACCCCTTGTTCATTCCGATACAATCCCACTCTCTCGCTCCTGCTCTCTTTTACTGCATTAGGACAACAACGGTTCAACTGTTACTTGCTGCGGTAGCTGAACCCCTTTATCCTCTGCATGACCTGTCATTGCCACAGTAAATAGATGAAACCCACTAGCATGAGTAGGAGTTGTTTGAGCCCTGATGTGCCTACTCATTCATGCTTGTTTGTCATGCCTGCTACTGCTTAGAGTTGAGTTAGGTCTGATTCATCGGGAATGAATCGGAGGTGTGTAAACATGTCCTACTGTGTGTGAGCTAAGTGTGTGAACACGATTTGGTAAAGGTAGCGGTGAGAGGCCATGTAGGAGTACATGGTGGGTTGTCTCATTGCAGCCGTCCTTAGGAACTGAGTTCTGTGTTTGTGATCCATGAACAGCTACTACCACACATTGTGCTCCGGGCGCTCCAAGCTCTCTCGACTTATTAATCAACTTGATCTCTGTCCAGGAGTTGCAACTAGTTTCTGGTGTTTGTAGGTAGTGTTAGTAGTCTACCAAGTGGCACCCGATACAGGTGGGCTTGGGACAGACTAGGCACAGTGGCCCGGTGTACCAAGTGGCACCCGAATGGTGGGCTTGGGAACCCTGCACACATCGTTTGGGGCCGTGAGCGACACCCCGACCGAATCTCCTTGCGGATGGAACCCGAATAGGCGATAAACCTGGATGAGAGACTTGTGTGGTTAGTCAGGTCGGGGCCGACACCCTCGCTGGGCTTCTGCTTGAAGGTTGCCGAGTACATGTCGTGTAAACGACGGTAAGTGGTGAGAGCGTGTGTGAATAAGTACACCCCTGCAGGGTTAATATGATCTATTCGAATAGCCGTGTCCGCGGAAAAGGACTTCTGGGTTGCCTGTACAGTTCATAGACAAGTGAAAGTGGATACTCTAAAATACGCAAGATAAGCGTGAGTGCTATGGATGGCGTTCTCGTAGGGAGACGGGAGCGGATCCATAGTGGTGTATTGATATGGTGAATATGTGGACTCGTGTGCGCCACCTCAAAATAGTTACTTGCAGTCGTAGTTCAGGATAGCCACCAAGTTAAAGCTGGCTTGCTGCAGTTAAACCCCACCATCCCCTTTGTTGATAATGATGCATATGTAGTTAGATCTGATGTAAGTCTTGCTGGGTACATTTGTACTCACGTTGCTTAATTTATGTTTTTGCAGAGTGTGACGCCCCCGATTCAATCGTACACTAATCATGCACGCAAATGTGTACGATCAAGATCAGGGACTCATGGGAAGATATCACAACACAACTCTACAAATAAAATAAGTCATACAAGCATCATAATACAAGCCAGGGGCCTCGAGGGCTCGAATACAAGTGCTCGATCATAGACGAGTCAGCGGAAGCAACAATATCTGAGTACAGACATAAGTTAAACAAGTTTGCCTTAAGAAGGCTAGCACAAACTGGGATACAGATCGAAAGAGGCGCAGGCCTCCTGCCTGGGATCCTCCTAAACTACTCCTGGTCGTCGTCAGCGGGCTGCACGTAGTAGTAGGCACCTCCGGTGTAGTAGGGTCGTCGTCGACGGTGGCGTCTGGCTCCTGGACTCCAGCATCTGGTTGCGACAACCAGAAAGAAAGGAAAGGGGAAAAAGGGGGGAGAAAGCAACCGTGAGTACTCATCCAAAGTACTCGCAAGCAAGGAACTACACTACATATGCATGGGTATATGTGTAAGGAGGCCATATCAGTGGACTGAACTGCAGAATGCCAGAATAAGAGGGGGATAGCTAATCCTGTCGAAGACTACGCTTCTGGCAGCCTCCGCCTTACAGCATGTAGAAGAGGGTAGATTGAAGTCCTCCAAGTAGCATCTCCAAGTAGCGTATCCAGGTAGCATCTCCAAGCGCATCTCCAGTCGCATCGCATAGCATAATCCTACCCGGCAATCCTCTCCTCGTCGCCCTGCGGAAAAGCGATCACCGGGTTGTCTGTGGAACTTGGAAGGGTGTGTTTTATTAAGTATCCGGTTCTAGTTGTCATAAGGTCAAGGTACAACTCCAAGTCGTCCTGTTACCGAAGATCACGGCTATTCGAATAGATTAACTTCCCTGCAGGGGTGCACCACATAGCCCAACACGCTTGATCCCATTTGGCCGGACACACTTTCCTGGGTCATGCCCGGCCGCGGAAGATCAACACGTCGCAGCCCCACCTAGGCAAAACAGAGAGGCCAGCACGCCGGTCTAAACCTAAGCGCGCAGGGGTCTGGGCCCATCGCCCTGAGCACACCTGCACGTTGCGTGGGCGGCCGGAAGCAGACCTAGCCTAGTGGCGTTCCAGTCCAATCCGGCGCGCGCCGCTCCGTCGCTGACGTCTGAAGTGCTTCGGCTGATACCACGACGTCGGGATACCCATAACTACTCCCACGTAGATGGTTAGTGCGTATAGGCTCGTAGCCAGACTCAGATCAAATACCAAGATCTCGTTAAGCGTGTTAAGTATCCGCGAATGCCGAACAAGGCCAGGCCCACCTGTCTCCTAGGTGGTCTCAACCTGCCCTGTCGCTCCGCCACAAAGTAACAGTCGGGGGCCGTCGGGAACTCAGGCCCACCTCTACCTGGATGGAGCCACCTGCCCCTTCAGCCCCCATCTCCAAGCAGTATCACAGGTAATGTAACAGTGTAAAGTATATAGTATATGCCCGTGATCACCTCCCAAGTGATCACGGCCCGATAGTATAGCAAGGCAGACTGACAAGAATGTAGGGCCAATGATGATAAACTAGCATCCTATACTAAGCATTTAGGATTGCAGGTAAGGTATCAACAGATGTAGCGACAATGTTAGGCTATGCATCAGAATAGGATTAACGAAAGCAGTAACATGCTACACTACTCTAATGCAAGCAGTATAGAGTAGAATAGGCGATATCTGGTGATCAAAGGGGGGGCTTGCCTGGTTGCTCTGGCAAGAGAGAGGGGTCGTCAACTCCGTAGTCGAACTGGGGCGTCAGCATCGTCACGGGGGTCTACCGGAGAGAAGAGGGGGAAGAAATAATGAATACAGAGCAAACAAAGCATCACAAAATATAACAAGGCAATACGCGGTGTTCGGTGTGCCCTAATGCGGTAGTAAGTGATACCGACGAAGGGGGGAAACATCCGGGAAAGTATTCCCGGAGTTTCGCGTTTTCGGGCAGAGGAACCGGAGGGGGAAAGTTGCGAGTTCGATAGGTTAGGGGTGTGAGGCGGACGAACGGACTGCGTATCCGGAATCGTCTCGTCGTTCTGAGCAACTTTCATGTTGAAAATATTTTAATCCGAGTTACGGATTAAAAGATATGATTTTCTAAAGATTTTAAAACATTTTCTGATTTTAATTATATATTTAATTAATTCGAAAAATGGAATTATGACGTCAGCATGATGTCATGCTGACGTCAGCAGTCAACTAGTCAGTTGACCTAGTCAAACTGACATGTGGGTCCCACTGTCATTGTGTGTTAACTAATTAACCATGTTAATTAGATTAATTAACAGATTAGTTAGGTTAGTTATTTAATTAGGTTTATTAAACATAATTAATTAAGTTAATTTAATTAATTAATTAATTAATTAATTAATTAATTTAATTATATTTTTATTATTATTAATATATTATTATTAACTTTTTAATTCCTTTTTTTTAATCCGTTCTGGGGGTGGGGTCCCGCTGTCAATGGCCGAAAGGGGCCAAACGGGCGCTGGCAAACGGGTGCGGGCACCAGCCCGCTCGGTGGCTGGGGCGTGTGGGCGCCCGAGCGTAGGCCGGGCCTGGGCGGCAGTGGGCACGGCAGCCCGAGGAGGGGCCGGCGGCAGGGAGGCGGAGGAGGGCCGCGGCATCGCCGATGAGCAACAGCAGAGCAGACCGCGGAGCAAGGGGGGCACAACCCCAGGCGGAGGCGGGCGCGGGATGCGAGCGGTGACCACGGCGGCAGAGGGGGCGCTGGGAGCGGTGGTCGGGCAGGGCGAGCAACGGGGAGGTTCGATGGCGCGCTTGCGGACGACACAGCCGCAGCTCAAGGAGCTAGCGTCCCGACGAAGTGCTCTGATGAAGTGCGGGCTCCGAGAAGTGCGAGCTCGGTCAGGGTGAGGGGGACGGGCGCACGCGCACTTTGGCGCGGCCAGGCGCAGCCAGGAGCAGGGGGGAGAAGGAGAGGGGGGTTCGTTGCTCACCCCCGTTGCAGGGGATCTGGGGCGGCGAGGCTCGTTGGAGTCGTTGAGGAAGACGGCGACGAGTAGGCGACGGAGAGGACGACGGGGAGGCAGTCCGGCGATGGCGTCCGACGAGGTCCAAGCGGGACGGCGGTGGCCGCGGCATCTGCAGCCTTCGGGCACGATCTTGAGCAAGGGGAAGGGCGAGGATGAAGTGGCCCGGCGAGGGGGGGAGGGTCGAGGCGGAGGGCGACGGTGGTAGCTCCGGCGTAGTGGCCGCGGGGGTCGGCGGCGGCGTCAACGGGATCCCGATCCAGATCGGATCGGGAGGGAGTGGACCGAGCGGGAGGGGAGAGTGGGGGATATGGGCTAGGGTTCGGTGGGAGTGGGGGTTAAGCAGGGGTAGGGTGGGCCGGTCGGGTAGCCTGGTTCGGCGGCCAGTTGGGCCGTTCGGCCCAGTTGGCCAGGGGGGTTTCCTCCTTCTTTTGTTTTTTTTTTTTGCTTTACCTTTTATCCATTTCTCTTTTATTTTAGTTGCACTATATTTTTGGTTTAGTAAAATATGAAAACAGCTCCAAAAATAGTGTGTCAAATTAATCCACTGTTCTAAGAAGTTTTACCTCAGAATAAAAATAGTTTAGTATTTGGTAAAATATATTAGGAGTATAACTAATTGTTTTGATGTTGTTTCAATCACTTAAGGGTATTTAAATATTTTATAATGACTGTTGTTACTCCACCAATAATATCCATGATTTATTTGTCACATTAATAACATTTTAGTTTTGACTTTTGAAAACTTTAATCGTTTGACTTGATTTTAAATTTGAATTCGAACCGTTTTTGAACCATCGCGAGATTAATAACAGTAACCGAGGTGACGTGGCATCATTAGCGTGGAATTACTATAGCATGATTACCCGGGCGTCACAATTCTCCTCCACTACAAGAAATCTCGTCCCGAGATTTAGGAGCGGTTACAAGGGGAAGGGATCTGGTTACGAAATTCTAAAGATTCTTCTCGGTCATAGTTGCTCTTCTCGAAGAGGTCGATCCATTACATTGATGTCTTCGGTCCTCTGCTTCAGGTCGTCATGATGAAGTCACCGTCCTTTTCTTCGGAAACTCCAACGTACTTACGAATAGGTAAGGGGCAGCTTCAAAAGATCAGACCTCTACAAGGTTGCTACCTGGTAGCTAACATCGGGGAAGGTGGCGGAAAGTAACTCTCGAACTAAAACTTAAGAAAATATCGAGAGCAAGTAAGGAGGTACCATGAGAAGTTTCAAGCGGATAGGCAATCGTTCGTTGCCTAAAACAGAGTGTGAAGGGGGTTCAAAACAACGGAAATAAGTATTGTGTTTAATTACCAGAATTGAGGATCACACACGGAAGGTGGCTCGTGAATTACATACGAAGCCAAGCGTGAGGAATAACTTTGGCAACAGGGTGTACAAGAGAGTCAGGTTTCGATCCTGTGGGACTGTGGGTTATGGGCCCACCATGTGGGATAAAATTAGGAGGACTGGTGACATCTTACATGGTCATGATAGCAAGGGATGTCAGAGGGTAACCTGTCGATTATGTCGGCAATAACATCGGCACCAAGGGCGAGGGACGAAGAGAGCCATTTTCCTGCTTGTTGAACGAGGCGGACCAATAGGCAAGGTTCTCATCCATCGGTGGTTACCGGAATGTCATCAACAATAGTAACAGGGTCTTACTGACAGAATTGTACACCGAGGTGTTTACATATGCAGGAGAATATTACTGCTTAGATCATATAGATCACAAGAAACATTAAACCAACCAATGGAAAGGAAAATATGGTTATCAGATTTAAACAGAACAATGGAAAGGAAAACGTGTTTAAACACACATTTCAAGATTATATCCTTCCCAAGGACAAGCAGAGCATGATATCCATGATAGGATATAATGTAGAAAACTCTTTAGTAAAGGGGGAAGAAATTTATGACATTACCCATACAACGGTGTTGGGGTAATTAATAAGGAAAACTTAGCATTTGTGCTTCAAAGGTTCTTATTGAAAATCGGAGTACCACAGACATGCTTCAAGATAGCATTGACAAGGTCTTCAATCAAGGTCAGACTTTAGATACTCAATGGATCCATCAGGAACAGCTTATAAAATAGACCTTACAATTTCCTCCAGGAAGAATGGTTATCCTTGCAAAGGAAATTATAATGATAGGTCCTCCACCCAGGGGGGGTGCTAGGTATGACATCATGTTACCGGTTCATCAAAGGACCAACATCATAACTCTTGGAAAGTTGTCCCAACCATCATATCTGACCGAGGTTCAGATCCGATTGGGGTCAGGATACCTCAGTCTCAGGATGCCTGAGAAGAAAGGTGCAACACAAATTGACGGGATGATACTGTAAGATTCTCGGGAAATGAACTATGAAGTGATTTCCGTTAACAAAAGTTCATCATTAACCCAAGGAGAGGTCAAGGAGGCGGCTGATGAACTCAACGACAATTCATCGAGATTTCTAAAAGATGGATTTCCACAATTAAGTGAACAAGGGGATAACATTTTTCAGACCAAATGATATAAGGAAGTATGCTCGAGGAGAACATACACAATTAAACATTGGTTGAAAGGTGCGCCCGAAATATGGGTTGGGTTGCACGACCAATGTCAGAATGGTGATTCAATTAGCGAGGGACTTAGAATGAACTATCGCCCATTCACTTCAAAGCAATAGGGTTGCTAGAAGTTTTGAATTCACACGTCATAGCTCAATTGCCGGTATTCCGGTTGAAAACAATACGGGGACCAAGGAATGAACGAAGATGGCAAGTAGTATTATGATATCAAGAATTATTAAGAGGTGGTGAAATTCCCACCACATTCTTGACAAAAAGAGATGGTAATACTTCCGAGGTAAGGAAGATCAAATGCTGGGTAGCAAGGAACTCAAGGTATAACACCAAGCATGAACAGGCTTGTGTTGGTGGGAAGGCAATAAAGTGGTCGATGATAATACAATTCATCGAGGGCAAGGATGTTATTTCTCATCATGAATTCAATTGATATCCTAGATGAGCTCAGAATGTTGATGATCACGACACCTTTGTCGCGAGAGTTCATGAAGATGTAATCGATCGGTAACGACATCAAGTCAAGTAATGATGAAGTGAAAGGTTATTGGAACCAAGGGTACGACACAAACTCGAAACCAAGCTTGTTGTTCAAGGCGAAATGATATGACGATGAGGTTCGACGTAAGGTTAGCTCATCGTCGAAAATTGGTGCTCCGAGAATAAGGACCAGGTAGCACAGTTAGAATCGTCACGACAATGACATAGCCAAACAGGCTAGGAATGGCGTGATCGGGTACAAACTCGTACTTATGGAAGCCTTCTGAAGAGTTGTTGAACCGAAGAGCGGACTCGGTTCAGTTATCAGTGTCTTTGAGTGTTCAATAACTCAGAGCCCGTGAAAAATTGGAATTAGTTGGAAGGTAGCACTTGATGAAGAACTCATAAGAAGTTATGCAGTTCCATGATAATCTCGAGATACCAGGGGGGGTAATACTCGACACAAGATCAAAGTAAAGGTTGGACTGGCGTATTGATCCATAGGAGACAATTGTTTTAAATTGTCCGAGAAATGAGATCAAAGAAGAACAATCATGGTCGGAACCACGGTTGCAAGGGATCAATTCACAGATACCATATGTTAGTTATCAAGGAAATAGTTATATTTACAAGAAGCTTCTATGACAGGATCTACATCGTGTCCATGGGCATGAACACAAAGTTCAAGGTCGACTCCCACTTCTCCAATGCACAACCTTTCATTCACTTCTCGCGCTCAATGAAGTTATAGTTTTGAAATTTTATTTGGCAAAATACTAGAAGAGTACGACTCGTGAAAACTTTCGAGTTCACACCTATTAAGGAAGGCATAGGTTCAACCCATCGGGGCATCTTAGAATCATATACCAGAATCTTTAGAAGTAATTAACTCAAGCTCGAAGACAGAGCATGGTTAAGAAAGCAGAGGATACAATTTACCAAAGGCATTATGTATCAGAGGAAAGGCTCACAAGGTTATTGAATATGAAGGGCGTTGTCAGATAAAATCCAACAAAGGATCTGGTGGTCCACAAGGGATCTGACGTGAGCATCGGTACTCAACTAGAGGAAGAAGAGTGCAAGGAGATCAAATTATAGAAACAACTGACTAACTCAATTGTCAAATGCAAAGGAATTATGATTTCCAATTTAAGGGATCAGAAGCAATGCTCTGATTAGGGATGGATAAGTTGAATAGCCGTAGGGTACAATCAACGACAATTGGATTGGTCGAGAACCAATTCCAGTTAAAAGAATGGCAGCTCAGCCGGAAGGTAATTTATAAGGATCAATGATGTTTGCGGGTATTCGCAAACATATTGAGTCAACAGACTCAAAATGATAATGACAAGGAATGTCATTAAGACTACGAGACTTATGGGATTAACCATAATGCAAGCAAGCAAGAATTTCAAGAGCCAAAGGCTCCAGAGGATTTTCGGAAGATCGAATATTATTTTGAAGACTTTTGTGAAACACGTGAACAACTGGGGATAAGCGGTTACTCGACAAGTGCGAGAATTATCCATAGGGGTATTCAGGTGACAAGGAATTGCAAGACAGTAGGCACAAGACATTCTCGGATCAATAGAGAGAATTTCGGGGTATCTTGTAATAACAAGATCAACTGAGAATAAAAGTAAGAACGTCAAGTGTATGTATTTATCCATAGGGATATTTCGATGGTAGGGAATTGTAAAGGCAACGGGCACAAAGTCTCAAAAGAGTTTCGGCGAGTAACTTCGAAATCTTCTGGTGTAGCTGGCGATCACCTGGACTGAAGGGGCTCTCCGGGAGAAAGTATTTTCGAGAACCTAAAGTCAGATTTTAGTAAAAATTGTTTAACCCGAATAGAAGAGATGTCAGAGTCCCAGAGCATAGGTCGAGGAATAAAAGATCCTACTACCACCCAATGGCGACGTGGGCCCGTAAGGCACACAGCCAAGTTAGTAAAAGTTTTGTAATGACTAGACTCGACTTTGGCCAAGGAGTTGGAAGGGGGATTCCTACAGGCAGTCGGCTCTGATACCAACTTGTGACGCCCCCGATTCAATCGTACACTAATCATGCACGCAAATGTGTACGATCAAGATCAGGGACTCATGGGAAGATATCACAACACAACTCTACAAATAAAATAAGTCATACAAGCATCATAATACAAGCCAGGGGCCTCGAGGGCTCGAATACAAGTGCTCGATCATAGACGAGTCAGCGGAAGCAACAATATCTGAGTACAAACATAAGTTAAACAAGTTTGCCTTAAGAAGGCTAGCACAAACTGGGATACAGATCGAAAGAGGCGCAGGCCTCCTGCCTGGGATCCTCCTAAACTACTCCAGGTCGTCGTCAGCGGGCTGCACGTAGTAGTAGGCACCTCCGGTGTAGTAGGTCGTCGTCGACGGTGGCGTCTGGCTCCTGGACTCCAGCATCTGGTTGCGACAACCAGAAAGAAAGGAAAGGGGAAAAAGGGGGGAGAAAGCAACCGTGAGTACTCATCCAAAGTACTCGCAAGCAAGGAACTACACTACATATGCATGGGTATATGTGTAAGGAGGCCATATCAGTGGACTGAACTGCAGAATGCCAGAATAAGAGGGGGATAGCTAATCCTGTCGAAGACTACGCTTCTGGCAGCCTCCGTCTTGCAGCATGTAGAAGAGAGTAGATTGAAGTCCTCCAAGTAGCATCTCCAAGTAGCGTATCCAGGTAGCATCTCCAAGCGCATCTCCAGTCGCATCGCATAGCATAATCCTACCCGGCAATCCTCTCCTCGTCGCCCTGCGGAAAAGCGATCACCGGGTTGTCTGTGGAACTTGGAAGGGTGTGTTTTATTAAGTATCCGGTTCTAGTTGTCATAAGGTCAAGGTACAACTCCAAGTCGTCCTGTTACCGAAGATCACGGCTATTCGAATAGATTAACTTCCCTGCAGGGGTGCACCACATAGCCCAACACGCTTGATCCCATTTGGCCGGACACACTTTCCTGGGTCATGCCCGGCCGCGGAAGATCAACACGTCGCAGCCCCACCTAGGCAAAACAGAGAGGCCAGCACGCCGGTCTAAACCTAAGCGCGCAGGGGTCTGGGCCCATCGCCCTGAGCACACCTGCACGTTGCGTGGGCGGCCGGAAGCAGACCTAGCCTAGTGGCGTTCCAGTCCAATCCGGCGCGCGCCGCTCCGTCGCTGACGTCTGAAGTGCTTCGGCTGATACCACGACGTCGGGATACCCATAACTACTCCCACGTAGATGGTTAGTGCGTATAGGCTCGTAGCCAGACTCAGATCAAATACCAAGATCTCGTTAAGCGTGTTAAGTATCCGCGAATGCCGAACAAGGCCAGGCCCACCTGTCTCCTAGGTGGTCTCAACCTGCCCTGTCGCTCCGCCACAAAGTAACAGTCGGGGGCCGTCGGGAACTCAGGCCCACCTCTACCTGGATGGAGCCACCTGCCCCTTCAGCCCCCATCTCCAACAGTATCACAGGTAATGTAACAGTGTAAAGTATATAGTATATGCCCGTGATCACCTCCCAAGTGATCACGGCCCGATAGTATAGCAAGGCAGACTGACAAGAATGTAGGGCCAATGATGATAAACTAGCATCCTATACTAAGCATTTAGGATTGCAGGTAAGGTATCAACAGATGTAGCGACAATGTCAGGCTATGCATCAGAATAGGATTAACGAAAGCAGTAACATGCTACACTACTCTAATGCAAGCAGTATAGAGGAGAATAGGCGATATCTGGTGATCAAGGGGGGGCTTGCCTGGTTGCTCTGGCAAGAGAGAGGGGTCGTCAACTCCGTAGTCGAACTGGGGCAGCAGCAGGTCGTCTCGGTAGTCTACCGGAGAGAAGAGGGGGAAGAAATAATGAATACAGAGCAAACAAAGCATCACAAAATATAACAAGGCAATACGCGGTGTTCGGTGTGCCCTAACGCGGTAGTAGGTGATACCGGTGAAGGGGGGAAACATCCGGGAAAGTATTCCCGGAGTTTCGTGTTTTCGGGCAGAGGAACCGGAGGGGGAAAGTTGCGAGTTCGATAGGTTAGGGGTGTGAGGCGGACGAACGGACTGCGTATCCGGAATCGTCTCGTCGTTCTGAGCAACTTTCATGTTGAAAATATTTTAATCCGAGTTACGGATTAAAAGATATGATTTTCTAAAGATTTTAAAACATTTTCTGATTTTAATTATATATTTAATTAATTCGAAAAATGGAATTATGACGTCAGCATGATGTCATGCTGACGTCAGCAGTCAACTAGTCAGTTGACCTAGTCAAACTGACATGTGGGTCCCACTGTCATTGTGTGTTAACTAATTAACCATGTTAATTAGATTAATTAACAGATTAGTTAGGTTAGTTATTTAATTAGGTTTATTAAACATAATTAATTAAGTTAATTTAATTAATTAATTAATTAATTAATTAATTTAATTATATTTTCATTATTATTAATATATTATTATTAACTTTTTAATTCCTTTTTTTTAATCCGTTCTGGGGGTGGGGTCCCGCTGTCAATGGCCGAAAGGGGCCAAACGGGCGCTGGCAAACGGGTGCGGGCACCAGCCCGCTCGGTGGCTGGGGCGTGCGGGCGCCCGAGCGAAGGCCGGGCCTGGGCGGCAGTGGGCACGGCAGCCCGAGGAGGGGCCGGCGGCAGGGAGGCGGAGGAGGGCCGCGGCATCGCCGATGAGCAGCAGCAGAGCAGACCGCGGAGCAAGGGGGGCACAACCCCAGGCGGAGGCGGGCGCGGGATGCGAGCGGTGACCACGGCGGCAGAGGGGGCGCTGGGAGCGGTGGTCGGGCAGGGCGAGCAACGGGGAGGTTCGATGGCGCGCTCGCGGACGACACAGCCGCAGCTCGAGGAGCTAGCGCCCCGACGAAGTGCTCTGACGAAGTGCGGGCTCCGACGAAGTGCGAGCTCGGTCAGGGTGAGGGGGACGGGCGCACGCGCACTTTGGCGCGGCCAGGCGCAGCCAGGAGCAGGGGGGAGAAGGAGAGGGGGGTTCGTTGCTCACCCCCGTTGCAGGGGATCTGGGGCGGCGAGGCTCGTTGGAGCCGTTGAGGAAGACGGCGACGAGTAGGCGACGGAGAGGACGACGGGGAGGCAGTCCGGCGATGGCGTCCGACGAGGTCCAAGCGGGGCGGCGGTGGCCGCGGCGTCTGCAGCCTTCGGGCACGATCTTGAGCAAGGGGAAGGGCGAGGATGAAGTGGCCCGGCGAGGGGGGGGGGTCGAGGCGGAGGGCGACGGTGGTAGCTCCGGCGTAGTGGCCGCGGGGGTCGGCGGCGGCGTCAACGGGATCCCGATCCAGATCGGATCGGGAGGGAGTGGACCGAGCGGGAGGGGGAGAGTGGGGGATATGGGCTAGGGTTCGGTGGGAGTGGGGGTTAAGCAGGGGTAGGGTGGGCCGGTCGGGTAGCCTGGTTCGGCGGCCAGTTGGGCCGTTCGGCCCAGTTGGCCAGGGGGGTTTCCTCCTTCTTTTGTTATTATTTTTTTTGCTTTACCTTTTATCCATTTCTCTTTTATTTTAGTTGCACTATATTTTTGGTTTAGTAAAATATGAAAACAGCTCCAAAAATAGTGTGTCAAATTAATCCACTGTTCTAAGAAGTTTTACCTCAGAATAAAAATAGTTTAGTATTTGGTAAAATATATTAGGAGTATAACTAATTGTTTTGATGTTGTTTCAATCACTTAAGGGTATTTAAATATTTTATAATGACTGTTGTTACTCCACCAATAATATCCATGATTTATTTGTCACATTAATAACATTTTAGTTTTGACTTTTGAAAACTTTAATCGTTTGACTTGACTTTAAATTTGAATTCGAACCGTTTTTGAACCATCGCGAGATTAATAATAGTAACCGACGTGACGTGGCATCATTAGCGTGGAATTACTATAGCATGATTACCCGGGCGTCACACAGAGAGACTTCAGTCTCGCTAGTAGTTCCGCGTGGACTTCGACGTTTAGCTCGTTACCTCAGCTACGATCTTGTGCCCTCGGAAGAATCTGGTAGATAGTCAGGCTTCTCAGCCTTTTTCATTTGTAGATGTCTGTACTCAGACATGTTAAGCTTCCGCTCGTGCTTTGACTTGTATGCTCTGAGTGTTGGGTCATGAGACCCATGTTTGTAATATCTCGCTCCTCGGAGCCTATTGAATAAATACTTGAGTCATAGAGTCGTGTTGTGATGCCATGTTGTATTTGCACATATCGAGCATATTATGTGTATGTTATTGAAATGCTTGGTATGTGTGGGATCTGACTATCTAGTTGTTTATCCTTAGTAGCCTCTCTTACCGGAAATGTCTCCTAGTGCTTCCACTGAGCCATGGTAGCTTGCTACTGCTCCGGAACACTTAGGCTGGCCGGCATGTGTCCTTCTTCGTTCCTGTGTCTGTCCCTTCGGGGAAATGTCACGCGATGAATACCGGAGTCCTGTTAGCCTGCTACAGCCCTGTTTACCGGAGTCCTGCTAGCCTAGTTGCTACAGCCCGGATTCACTCGCTGATGACCGGCACGTTCGTTGTTGGGTCATGTATGCCTGTCCCTGTAAGTTAGTGCCACTTTGGGTTCACGACTAGCCATGTCAGCCCGGGTTCTTTGTCATATAGATGCTAGCGGCACTATCATATACGTGAGCCAAAAGGCGCAAACGGTCCTGGGCCAGGTAAGGTGGCACCCGTGGGAATACCGTGCGTGAGGCCGCAAAGTGATATGATGTGTTACATGCTAGATCGGTGTGACTCAAGATCGGGGTCCTGATAGCTTTGGTATCAGAGCCTGACTGCCTATAGGATTACCAAGCCAAACTGGTCGAAGTTGAGTCTAGAAATTCTTTAGTTATATAAGGGAATTGATTGTGGGATGGCACTTAAGGCTCTTTTTACTCCTTTACCTCATGCCCTTCTGATCCGAGTCATCTTATCCTTCCTACGGGGTTAAGGAACTAGGCTTTCTCTTCTTTCTATTAGGATCACGTGTTACTAATCAGTAGACTCATAAGATTGTTGGATTTAAGCCTCAGTTTAGTTTCCACCTGTGTATGTTAACTGTTGATCTCGAAATCTTGATATTGTGATGATCGAGTGGTTATGCCACCATTTTGTAGGATGTCTCCAATCTTCTTGAGCATTTACAGCCGTTATGCTGTCCGAGTCATCCCAGGTTTCTAAATAATCTGATGCATTTGCAAATCCCTTCTTTTTGTTCCGATGTCTTTTTAGGCCAGGTTAGCCACACTAAATTGCTGAGTTAAGGTAGTCTGTTGCCTCGACATATATGTTGGAGCTAGTATTATGACCCTAGGTGTCTTGGAGCATTACCTAGTAATCGAACCATGTTTTGTGTCACAGTGTGATGATTCTGGCCATTATTCTCGAAAGCATCCCGTGATGCCATTTAGTTGGTAGGTATTCTACTCCTGGGTCTCCGAACCCGAGATTTCTCTACTTACTTCATGTTGATAGTGTTGCTAGTTCCTTTAGGTTATTAGTAACCTTTGCATTAGTCCTCGAGGTCCGTGGTATTTCCTTCTTCCAAATACTATGAACCACTTATGGCAGAAGTTGTTGGATCAAAAGATCATAACAGGAGTGCTCTCGATGAGTTCTCGATTCTATGTTGTGATTCTGCCAGCTCAACCTTTCGGCATGGGTTATCCGGAAGAAATATGTTGAACTCGTTCGACATGCTAATCTATGCACCCACAACTCAGAAAATCATATGTTCCTTTGAGTTGTCTCTCTTTAGTTGTATTCTGTCCCCCGTCTATCAATTGATAGTCAAGAGTATGCATGCATTCGTTCATCGATGCATTTTACTCGCTATTCGGAATGACTAGGAGAAACAAACTCCAGTACCTTATCCATTTATAGGATTGGGTCAAAGCAGTTGTAATCTGCAGATCAAAATGCCAATCTAGCTTTTGCTCTATTCTACCGTGGGGTGTCACCTTCCTTCTTATCAAGAGTGTCATGAGAATTGCAACACCTCTTATGAATTATTGATTTAGTGATACTTCTTGCCATCATTGTTCATTCCTCGGTTACGTGTTGTTATAACCGGAACGCCGACCAGTGAATCGTGATGTATGAAATCTATACTCCTAGCAACTCTGTTGCTTGGTAGTTAAATGGATAATAACCTCATTCTTAGCGTGTTGATTATTGAATCATCATTCTAAGATTGATCGTGCTACCTAGTCCATTTTCCCTGGTGCACTCCTCGATCAATGAGATAGGATTGTGTCAATCCATCACTCTCTTGATCACATCGTCTTGCCCTGAAAAGCAAAATTTATCTCGAGCTTAGTTACATATCGGTGGTTTGTGATTTTCCGAATATCTTCTCGGAAGTATCACCAGGTCGTCACCTGACCGCTATGTTGAGCTCGTGATCAAGTTGGTTTTCTTATAAACCACCCCTTCTCCAAGAATCTGTGTTGGATACCCCTGAGCTAGTTGGTTAAGCTGAACAACAACTTGGAGAGCTGGAAGATAAAAGCTTACCTAACTTAGTTCATTCCAAAGGGATATCCTTGTGTTGGTGTGTTAGTTGAAGAAAGATGATATCTTCATTGATTGATCCTCGTGGTCAATTGTTGGATCTATTGTCTTACCAAACCTTTGATTTGCATATGGGCTATCGTCAAATCAAGTCAGAACCAACAATATTGGTAATGTTGTCTTACTCGTGGTTGATTCCTCGAGCATACACCATTACATCTTTTGGTCCGACCAATACTATCACATTGTTCACATAATGGTGGAAGTCCAGTGATATGGAAATTCCGATGAGTTGATGTTGAGCCCATCAGCGGCATTTTGTCTCCACCATGATTCGTGTTGAACATCCAGCTGGTGTTGGAAACTTCTATAAGCATTATCTTCATGTCCCGTGCATGAAGCATATGTTCGGATGAAAGAAGTGACCTCCTCTAATTCATGTGCATTTGGTGCAAGTTGCCGTCATGAGTTCGAGAAAGATTGGTTTTGTTTACTCTGGTACCATCCCAAGTCAGTTATGCATGTGTGAATGTATTCTATGGTTTGTAGATTAATTACCTCCACTCCATATGGATTCCCTAGCACACCAAGCCACTGATTGAATTGTTCAAGGAGAAGAAGTTCCTTCTTAAGAATCATGACTTATGTTAGGACTTCGATATCCTCAATGATGGTTCCCAACCTGAACTTGGTAGTGTTTTGTTGTAAGACTACTATGTGGTCATGCTTGTCTGTGACAACGTGTTCACATGTTGTAGCAGAACCAGCTCATATTTTGGAGCTTGCTATCGTAGTTCATCCCCTGAGAATATCGCAACGTCATCTCGTCGATTTGTGTTGCAAACTTTCGTTTTTCCTTCTAGACTTGATGAGTCTGGAATATTCTGACACCAACCAGATCTGAATCTCAAGCAACTTGATGGTTGGAACGTTTCCCAAGAACTACAATATTGGTCTCTCTGTAACCCGGTAAAGTGGATGTCGTGGCCAACACACCCAGCCGAAAGACCCATTGTTGTAATATCTTGATTGAAGAAGTTGGCCACCTTCCCATAAGGACTTCGTAGGAATTACTCTCTAATTTTTCCTTATGGATTCTTGTGCTCCCGAAGTCCGACCTTTTACTTGATGGTCTAGTTACCAAACCATTTCAATGAATGGGATACGCTAGCACATCAAGGAGAACATTAGAAGCGGAGTGTTAAATGTCTCTCAGTCGATCATCCAGATTCTGTTTCCTTGGCCCCGCCAAGGTGAATTCTGAGAAGGTGTTATCTTCCTTTGCATCTGCATCTTCCACCGGTATTCATCATGGTAGTATGTTGTGTTGCCAGGATCCTTGACACGGATATTGGTAAAACCTTGATGAATATGGAAATGCCCAAGTTCTTGAGAGCACGCACAAGCGCTAGGTGTTAGCACCGGTACTAACTGGGATTGCTCCCAGTTTTCTTCGGTTAGGCTATAACTTTTCAAACAATGGACCCACTCTCTACTATTGAGCTTCTCCCCAGTTACTAAAATCATCCCTTGTGTTATTTTCAACAAGGTAATCTACATCATCCATTCTAGTCCGAGTATGTCATTCTACCGAACTCCTTCAAACAATCCATTGTGAATTGCCTCAGGCTGGTATGAAGAGTTTCAATGATCTATGGATCAAAAGTAACTCTTTTGCCACTTCAGGGAATAATTCTATGAGTCACCTCCTCTAAGGTGCCCCGTTATGGTATGAAGGACAATTATTTCCTCGCTACTTTAAGACCATGCACCATCTTGCTCGAGCATGGAATTGTTGCCTACCAACTTGAACCTTCTGCATCTGTTTTTCCATCACCCCTGATGTGTGTTTTGTGTCTCAGCTCAAGAGATGTTTCAATGTCTCATTCCGTGAGTTGAGCATCAGTTGCTCGATTTTTGAAAGATCGATTCTTCCAGGGTCTTTCCTTTCCTTTCCTATCATTGTTATATTAGGCCAACACACTCATATTGCCATGTCATGAGCATGCATCATATTGTGCATTGCACTGATTGTGTTTCTTCTTTGTTTGTCGATGCCTGTCCCCTCTCAGTAGACGTGTACCAACGATGCGATCGATGACACCGATGAAGAGCTATACTATCTTCAGAAGTGCCAGGCAAGCAAAAACCCCTTGTTCATTCCGATACAATCCCACTCTCTCGCTCCTGCTCTCTTTTACTGCATTAGGACAACAACGATTCAACTGTTACTTGCTGCGGTAGCTGAACCCCTTTATCCTCTGCATGACCTGTCATTGCCACAGTAAATAGATGAAACCCACTAGCATGAGTAGGAGTTGTTTGAGCCCTGATGTGCCTACTCATTCATGCTTGTTTGTCATGCCTGCTACTGCTTAGAGTTGAGTCGGGTCTGATTCATCGGGAATGAATCGGAGGTGTGTAAACATGTCCTACGGTGTGTGAGCTAAGTGTGTGAACACGATTTGGTAAAGGTAGCGGTGATAGGCCATGTAGGAGTACATGGTGGGTTGTCTCATTGCAGCCGTCCTCAGGAACTGAGTTCTGTGTTTGTGATCCATGAACAGCTACTACCACACATTGTGCTCCGGGCGCTCCAAGCTCTCTCGACTTATTAATCAACTTGATCTCTGTCCAGGAGTTGCAACTAGTTTCTGGTGTTTGTAGGTAGTGTTAGTAGTCTACCAAGTGGCACCCGGTACAGGTGGGCTTGGGACAGACTAGGCTGGCCCGGTGTACCAAGTGGCACCCGGATGGTGGGCTTGGGAACCCTGCACACATCGTTTGGGGCCGTGAGCGACACCCCGGCCGGATCTCCTTGCGGATGGAACCCGAATAGGCGATAAACCTGGACGAGAGACTTGTGTGGTTAGTCAGGTCGTGGCCGACACCCTCGCTGGGCTTCCGCTTGAAGGTTGCCGAGTACATGTCGTGTAAACGGCGGTAAGTGGTGAGAGCGTGTGTGAAGAAGTACACCCCTGCAGGTTTAATATGATCTATTCGAATAGCCGTGTCCGCGGAAAAGGACTTCTGGGTTGCCTGTACAGTTCATAGACAAGTGAAAGTGGATACTCTAAAATACGCAAGATACGCGTGAGTGCTATGGATGGCGTTCTCGTAGGGAGACGGGAGCGGATCCATAGTGGTGTATTGATATGGTGAATATGTGGACTCGTGTGCGCCACCTCAAAAGAGTTACTTGCAGTCGTAGTTCAGGATAGCCACCGAGTCAAATCTGGCTGGCTGCAGTTAAACCCCACCATCCCCTTTGTTGATAATGATGCATATGTAGTTAGATCTGATGTAAGTCTTGCTGGGTACATTTGTACTCATGTTGCTTAATTTATGTTTTTGCAGAGAGACTTCAGTCTCGCTAGTAGTTCCGCGTGGACTTCGATGTTTAGCTCGTTACCTCAGCTACGATCTTGTGCCCTCGGCAGGATCTGGTAGATAGTCAGGCTTCTCAGCCTTTTTCATTTGTAGATGTCTGTACTCAAACATGTTAAGCTTCCGCTTGTGCTTTGACTTGTATGCTCTGAGTGTTGGGTCATGAGACCCATGTTTGTAATATCTCGCTCCTTGGAGCCTATTAAATAAATACTTGAGTCATAGAGTCATGTTGTGATGCCATGTTGTATTGCACATATCGAGCATATTGTGTGTATGTTATTGAAATGCTTGGTGTGTGTGGGATCTGACTATCTAGTTGTTTATCCTTAGTAGCCTCTCTTACCGGGAAATGTCTCCTAGTGCTTCCACTGAGCCATGGTAGCTTGCTACTGCTCCGGAACACTTAGGCTGGCCGGCATGTGTCCTTCTTCATTCCTGTGTCCGTCCCTTCGGGGAAATGTCACGCGATGAATACCGGAGTCCTGTTAGCCTGCTACAGCCCGGTTTACCGGAGTCCTACTAGCCCAGTTGCTACAGCCCAGATTCACTCGCTGATGACCGACACGTTCGTTGTTGGGTCATGTATGCCTGTCCCTGTAAGTTAGTGCCACTTTGGGTTCACGACAAGCCATGTCAGCCCGGGTTCTTTGTCATATGGATGCTAGCGGCACTATTGTATACGTGAGCCAAAAGGCGCAAACGGTCCCGGGCCAGGTAAGGTGGCACCCGTGGGAATACCGTGCGTGAGGCCGCAAAGTGATACGATGTGTTACATGCTAGATCGGTGTGACTCAGGATCGGGGTCCTGACACACGTTTGCCCCTATCACCAGTGGTTGTCAGGGCACCTGGAGAATCCAGTGTTGTCCTAGGATATCTCAGAGTACCCGTGTGATCATCCTATGGTGCGCCACCCAGGCTCAAAGGGATCATAACATTATTCATGCTAGAAACTTCCATGTGCAACCACAAGCCAATATGGGCTCTCGCATAGTTGAGTAAGTTGTGTGAAGCTCTTGAAGAGGTAGATTAGCAGATGTAGTGGGTTGTAGGTGGTACTGTCTGCCCAGAGTAGAGAGTTAATGCTTCAGAAAGACTGTGTCTCGAATCTCCGATCATGGATGTGTTCGAGTCTTGTGGGGAAAAGTGCGCAAACCTCTGCAGAGTGTATAAACTAATCATGGTTAGCCCTGTCCCCATTTATGGACATCTTGAGTATCTGGTTCTTGGATTATCATGATGATCTCATCACTCTAAATTAATTTGATTGGGTTTAATGATGATGTTTAATTGGGATTGAGTTGGAGGAACCTTCTCAATGTTTAATTACCACCATGATAGTTAAATAAAATTTATTCCATTGTTGTAGGGAAAAATTGGCTCTATGCAAAGTTGTAACCGTAGAGCTTTCCACCAGCCATATATGCATGTAGTGATAGCATTTATTCTATTCATTACTCTATGTGTTACATTGCCAGCATATTCCATCTGCTGACCCGTTTTGGGCTGCAACATTTCATGTTGCAGACTTTTCAGACGACGAGTAAGGTGCCATAGGTTGTTGTCGTTCACTCAGCTATGTCGTTGGAGTTGATGGACTCACTTTATCTTCCAAGCCTTCCGCTGTTATCAGTTTTAGATGGTCGTCGGCCATATTATTGTAATAAGTTCTCTTTTGAGACATTCGATGTAATAAGTGTGTGATTAAAACTCTGTTATAAATCCTCAAGTACTATGCTTGTCAGCATTACCGATCCAGGGATGACACTGATGCACAGAGACTAGACTGTTTGAGGTCTGGTCGCTACAAGATGGTATCCGGGCCCATGCTGACTGTAGGACACGACCACTAAGCTAAAACCATAGGTCACTCTTCCCTTCTCATTTCTGACTCCTCTCCCTTTTCTACTCTATAGGATGGCGGATGCAAGGAACAAGTTCACACAACCCGAAGAAGATACACCTTTTGGACGACACTTGAAGGAAGTTACTAGGTACCTGCACATCGGAATACCAAGCTTCACTGGGACCTACATCGCCACTTTACCAGAAGAGGAGCGTTGGATGATTCGAGTTCAAGTTCCAGGAAGGACGTTCATGCCAGTCACTGAGCCCAGAGTTTTCCTTTGATGCACCAACCTGGAGTCTAGGAAAGAGCATGCAGCCCACATCACCATGGGACGCATTGGAGAAGTTTACCACAAGTATCTCAAGGATACTATCTACCAGATTTGTGGGCGCCGAGATGAGCAATGGGAGATGATCAGCACTAGGAGGGATAGGTCCATTGCAGCTTTCATCCATGAGTTAAACCAGCACATTCGACGCCAGGAGAACCAGATGTGCGTAGGCATGATAGATCTGAAGAAGGCAATGATCAGGATCACAGAGCTGGAGGAAGAACTCAAGTCTACACGCGATGGATATGAGGAGGAAATGACGGTACTCATGGAGAAGAATGACAATTTGACGAGGAAGCTAGGAGTATTCATGGGAGACCCCGCGCCGGGAGGAGATGACAAGGATTCCATTCGTTCGGAGGACTACATCTTCATCGACGACACCGACTCGGACCTCGACGATAGTGATGATGACTATGTTGATGAAGCTAGAGCAGATATCATGGAGTCTTCCACAGATTAAAACTTTTAGACGACCACCATATCAGAAGTAGTATTCCCCCATGTACATAGTATAGTCCGAGCACTTTTGTGACGATAGTTAGACCGATTGTATGCCCTTGTTTGAATTGATTGAAGTGATATGATTGTGTTTGTCTCATGTGCATATAGGTAGTGTTTTCCCTCTAGACCTCTTTCTATTCTATTTTCTCACCTTTTCTAAACCCATCAGATGCCTCCGAGACATCACAATGGATTTGCTTTCCCATCAGAGCTCACTCAGTTGATCCAGCAACAGAATACCCTGATGCAGCTACTAGTTCAGAATCAGAACCAAGGGAACAACAACAACAACAACAACAACAACAACAACAACAACAACAACAACAACAACAACAACAACAACAACAACAACAACAACAACAACAACAACAACAACAACAACAACAACAACAACAACAGCAACAACAACAACAAGAACAACAACAACCCACCACCACCACCACCTGTTGACCACTTAGCCCGTTTTCTCAGGATGAATCCGCCGGTGTTCTCTAGTAGTACTGAGATGATTGTTGCAGATGATTGGCTCCGCAAGATTGGAAGGGAGATGACCACTTCAGGATGCACAGATGCGGAGAGAGTGTGTTTTGCCGCACATCAGCTTGATGGACCCGCAACATCATGGTGGGAGAATTTCACAGCCACTTACCCCATCGACACTGTCACATGGGAACAGTTTCAGTAGGCTTTCCGCACTGCCCATGTTTCAGCAGGAGCTATGGCCATGAAGAAGCGCGAGTTTCGTAACTTGCGCCAAGGAGGACGCACAGTGGGCCAGTATGTGGATGATTTTAGTAAGTTAGCATGTTATGCCCCGGAAGACGTCGTGATACGTCTCCAACGTATCTATACTTTTTGATTGTTCCATTCCATTATATTACCCGTTTTGGATGTTTATGGGCTTTACTTTACACTTTTATATCATTTTTTGGGACTAACCTACTAACCGGAGGCCCAGCCCGAATTGCTGTTTTTTTGCCTATTTCAGTGTTTCGAAGGAAATGAATATCAAACGGAGTCCAAACGGAATGAAACCTTCGAGCGATCTTTTTGGAACAAGCGTGATCCAGGGGACTTGGAGTGGACGTCAAGCAATAGAGGAGACGTCCACGAGGGTGCCCGGCGCGCCCCTGGGTGTGGGCGCGCCCCCCACCCGCGTGGGCCCCTCGAGCGTCCACCAACCTACTTCTTCCTCCTATATATACCCATGGACCCCGAAAACATCCAGGAGCACCACGAAAAACTATTTCCACCGCCGCAACCTTCTGTATCCGCGAGATCCCATCTTGGAGCCTTCGTCGGCGCTCCGCCGGAGGGGGAATCGACCATGGAGGGCCTCTACATCATCTCCAAGGCCTCTCCGATGATTTGTGAGTAGTTTACCACACACCTTTGGTTCCATAGTTATTAGGTAGATGGCTTCTTCTCTCTCTTTGAATCTCAATACAAAGTTCTCGTCGATCTTCTTGGAGATCTATTCGATGTAACTCTTTTTGCGGTGTGTTTGTCGAGATCCGATCAATTGTGGGCTTATGATCAAGTTTATCTATGAGAAATATTTGAATCTCCTCTGAATTCTTTTATGTGTGATTAAGTTATCTTTGCAAGTCTCTTCGAATTATTAGTTTGGTTTGGCCTACTAGATTGATCTTTCTTGCAATGGGATAAGTGCTTAGCTTTGGGTTCAATCTTATGGTGTCCTTTCCCAGTGACAGTAGGGGCAGCAAGGCACGTATTGTATTGTTGTCATCGAGAATAAAAAGATGGGTTTATATCATATTGCATGAGTTTATCCCTCTACATCATGTCATCTTTCTTAATGCGTTACCCTATTCTTCATGAACTTAATACTCTAGATGCAAGCAGGAGTCGGGCGATGTGTGGAGTAATAGTAGTAGATGCAGGCAGGAGTCGGTGTACTTGTCACGGACGTGATGCCTATATACATGATCATGCCTAGATAATCTCATAATTATTCGCTTTTCTATCAATTGCTCGACAGTAATTTGTTCACCCATCGTAATACTTATGCTATCTTGAGAGAAGCCACTAGTGAAACCTATGGCCCCCGGGTCTATCCTCTATCATATAAGTTTTCCATCTACTTTATTTGCATCTTTTATTTTCCAATCTATATCATAAAAATACAAAAGTTATTTATCTTATCATATTATCTCTATCAGATCTCACTTTTCACAAGTGGCCGTGAAGGGATTGACAACCCCTTTATTGCATTGGTTGCGAGGTTCTTGTTTGTTTGTGTAGGTGCCTGGGACTTTTGAGGAGCCTCCTACTGGATTGATACCTCAGTTCTCAAAAACTGAGGGAAAATACTTACGCTACTTTGTTGCATCACCCTTCCCTCTTCAAGGAAAACCAACGCAAGCTCAAGACGTAGCAAGAAGGATTTCTGGTGCCGTTGCCGAGGAGGCTTACACCAAGTCAAGTCAATATTTGATCTCCCATCAACAAGCCATTTCTAGCGCCGTTGCTGGGGAGGCCTTCGCTCAAGTCAAGACATACCAAGTACCGTTCACAAACTCATATCCCTCGCATTACATTATTTGCCATTTGCCTCTCATTTTCCTCTCCCCCACTTCACCCTTGCCATTTTATTTGCCCTCTCTTTCCCAATCTCCTCTATCTTTTTCTTGCCTTTTTGTTTGCTTGTGTGTTGGATTGCTTGTCACGATGGTGCAAGATAATACCAAATTGTGTGACTTTTCCAATACCAATAATAATGATTTACTTAGTACTCTGATTGCTCCTCTTAATGATGCTGGATCTTGTGAAATCAATGCTGCTTTGTTGAACCTTGTTGTGAAAGATCAATTCTCCGGCCTTCCTAGTGAAGATGCCGCTACCCATCTAAACAACTTTGTTGATTTGTGTGAGATGCAAAAGAAGAAAGATACGGATAATGATATTGTTAAATTGAAGTTATTTCCATTTTCACTTAGAGATCGTGCTAAAGTTTGGTTTTCGTCTTTGCCCAAGAATAGTATTGATTCATGGAATAAGTGCAAAGATGCTTTTATCTCTAAGTATTTTCCTCCCGCTAAGATCATCTCTCTTAGGAACGATATTATGAATTTTAAACAACTTGATCAGCATGTTACCCAATCTTGGGAAAGAATAAAATTAATGATTCGCAATTGCCCTACTCATGGTTTGAATTTATGGATGATCATACAAATTTTTTATGCTAGATTGAATTTTGCTTCTAGAAATCTTTTAGATTCGGCCGCGGGAGGCACTTTTATGGAAATCACCTTAGGATAAGCTACTAAACTCCTTGATAACATTATGGCTAATTATTCTCAATGGCACACCAAAAGATCGACTAGTAAAAAAGTGCATGCTATAGAAGAAATTAATGTTTTGAGTGGAAAGATGGATGAACTTATGAAATTGTTTGCTACTAAGAGTGCTCCTATTGATCCCAATGATATGCCTTTGTCTACTTTGATTGAGAATAATAATGAATCTATGGATGTGAATTTTGTTGGTAGGAATAATTTGGTAATAATGCTTATAGAGGAAACTTTAATCCTAGACCGTTTCCTAGTAATTCCTCTAATAATTATGGAAATTCCTACAATAATTCTTATGGAAATTTTAATAAGATGCCCTCTAATTTTGAGAACAGTGTTAAAGAATTTATGATCTCTCAAAATAATTTTAATGCTTTGCTTGAAGAAAAATTGCATAAAGTTGATGAATTGGCTAGGAACGTTGATAGAATTTCGCTTGATGTTGATTCTTTGAAACTTAGATCTATTCCTCCTAAGCATGATATCAATGAGTCTCTCAAAGCCATGAGAATTTCCATTGATGAGTGCAAAGAAAGAACCTCTAGGTTGCGTGCTAAGAAAGATTGCTTTGTAAAAGTGTGTTCTTCTAGTTTCCATGAAAATAATGATGAAGATCTAAAAGTTATTGATGTGTCCCCTATTAAATCCTTGTTTTGCAATATGAATCTTAATAATGATGGGACTGGAGATGAGTCAACTTTAGTTAAAAGGCGTCCCAATGATTCAGAGTTTTTAGATCTTGATGCTAAATTTGGTAAAAGTGGGGTTGGAGAGGTCAAGACTTTAAATAGCATTGAACCCACTATTATGGATTTCAAGGAATTTAATTATGATAATTGTTCTTTAATATATTTTATTTCCTTGTTGCAATCCGTGTTGAATTCTCCTCATGCTTATAGTCAAAATAAAGCTTTTACCAAACATATTGCTGATGCCTTGATGCAATCTTATGATGAAAAACTTAATTTGGAAGTTTCTATACCTAGAAAACTTTATGATGAGTGGGAACCTACTATAAAGATTAAAATTAAAGATCATGAGTGTTATGCTTTGTGTGATTTGGGTGCTAGTGTTTCCACGATTCCGAAAACTTTATGTGATATTCTAGGTTTCCATGATTTTGATGATTACTCTTTAAATTTGCACCTTGCGGATTCCACCATTAAGAAACCTATGGGAAGGATCAATGATGTTGTTATTGTTGCAAATAGTAATTATGTGCCCGTAGATTTTATTGTTCTTGATATAGATTGCAATCTTTCTTGTCCTATTATTCTTCGTAGACCTTTCCTTAGAACGATTGGTGCGATTATTGATATGAAGGAAGGGAATATTAGATTCCAATTTCCATTAAGGAAAGGCATGGAACACTTTACTAGAAAGAAAGTTAACTTACCTTATGAATCTATCATGCGAGCTACTTATGAATTGAGTGCCAAAGATGGCACTACTTAGATCTATCCTCGCTTTTATGCCAAGCTTGGGGCGTTAAACAATAGCGCTTGTTGGGAGGCAACCCAATTTTATCTTTGTTTTTTGTTTTTGCTTCTGTTTAGTAATAATTTTTTCATATAGCTTCTGTTTAGATGTGGTTTTATGTTTTAATTAGTGTTTGTGCCAAGTAGAACCTATAGGATAACCTATGGTGATAGTTAATTTGATTCTGCTGAAAAACAGAAACTTTGTGTGCACGAAAATAAATTTAGTAATTCACAGAAATGTGTTTTTGCGTTGATTCTTTTTGATGTAGATAAATAGACAAATTTCCCAGGACTTCATATTTTGGTAGGAGATTTAGAGGTCCAGAAGTATTTGAGAGTTACAGATTTCTCTAGACTGTTCTGTTTTTGACAGATTCTGTTTTTCGTGTGTTGTTTGCTTATTTTGATGCATCTATGGCTAGTATCGGTGGGTATGAACCATAGAGAAGTTGGAATACAGTAGGTTTAACACCAATATAAATAATGAGTTCATTACAGTACCTTATGTGGTGGTTTTTCTTTCTTGCACTGACGGAGCTTATGAGATTTCTTGTTGAGTTTTGTGTTGTGAAGTTTTCAAGTATTGGGTAAAGATTTGATGGTTTATGGAATAAGGAGTGGCAAGAGCCTAAGCTTGGGAATGCCCATGGAACCCCAAGATATTCAAGTATAACCAAAAGCCTAAGCTTGGGGATGCCCTAGAAGGCATCCCCTCTTTCGTCTTCGTCTATCGGTAACTTTACCAGGAGCTATATTATTATTCGCCACATGATATGTGTTTTGCTTGGAGCGTCTTGTATGATATTAGTCTTTGATTTTTAAGATTACCACAATCATCCTTGCTATACACACCTTTTGGGAGAAGCCCACTTGATTTAGAATTTATTAGAATACTCTATGTGCTTCACTTATATCTTTTGAGCTATATAGTTTTGCTCTAGTGCTTCACTTACATCTTTTAGAGCATGACGGTGGCTTAATTTTGTAGAAATTGTTGATCTCTAATGCTTCACTTATATTATTTTGAGAATCTTTTAGAACAGCATGGTATTTCCTATGGTTATAAAATTGGTCCTAGAATGATGGGCATCCAAGTTGGGTATAATAAAAACTATCATAGGAAGTGAATTGGATGCTATGATCAATTTGATACTTGATAATAGTTTTGAGATATAGAGGTGGTGATATTAGAGTCATGCTAGTTGGGTGATTGTGAATTTAAATAATACTTGTGTTGGAGTTTGTGATTCCCGTAGCATGCACGTATGGTGAACCGCTTTGTGATGAAGTTGGAGCACAATTTTATTTATTGATTGTCTTCCTTATGAGTGGCGGTCGGGGACGAGCGATGGTCTTTTCCTACCAATCTATCCCCCTAGGAGCATGCACGTAGTACTTTGTTTTCTAAGGCTTGTAGATTTTTGCAATAAGTATATGAGTTCTTTATGACTAATGTTGAGACCACGGATTATACGCACTCTCACCTTCCACCATTGCTAGCCTCTCTTCTGCTGCGCAACTTTCGCCAGTACCATACACCCACCGTACACCTTCCTCAAAACAGCGACCATACCTACCTATTATGGCATTTCCATAGCCATTCCAAGATATATTGCCATGCAACTTTCCATCATTCCGTTTATATGACACGCATCATCATTGTCATATTGCTCTTTGCATGATCATGTAGTTGACATCGTATTTGTGGCAAGGCCACCTTCATAATTTTCATACATGTCACTCTTGATTCATTGCATATACCGGTACACCGCTGGAGGCATTCATATAGAGTCATATCTTGTTCTAAGTATTGAGTTGTAAGTAAACAAAAGTGTGATGATCATCATTATTAGAGCATTGTCCCGGTGAGGAAAGGATGATGGAGACTATGATTCCCCCACAAGTCGGGATGAGACTTCGGACTTTATAAAAAAAAGGCCAAAGAGCCCACCAAAAAAAGGGGAGGCCAAATAAAAAAACGAGAAAGGCCAAATTAAAAAAATGAGAGAAAAAGAGAGAAGGGGCAATGCTACTATCCTTTTTACGACACTTGTGCTTCAAAGTAGCACCATGATCTTCATGATAGAGAATCTCCTATGTTGTCACTTTCATATACTAGTGGGAATTTTTTGTTATAGAACTTGTCTTGTATATTCCAATGATGGGCTTCCTCAGAATGCCCAAGGTCTTCGTGAGCAAGCGAGTTGGATGCACACCCACTTAGTTTCTTTTGTTGAGTTTTCATACATTTATAGCTCTAGTGCATCCGTTGCATGGCAATCCCTACTCACTCACATTGATATCTATTAATGGTCATCTCCATAGCCCGTTGATACGCCTAGTTGATGTGAGACTACCTTCCTCTTTTTTGTCTTCTCCACAACCACCATTCTATTCCACATATAGTGCTATGTCCATGACTCACGCTCATGTATTGCGTGAAAGTTGAAAAAGTTTGAGATTACTAAAGTATGAAACAATTGCTTGGCTGGTTATCGGGGTTGTGCATGATTAAATACTTTGCATGATGAAGATAGAGCAACAGCCAGACTATATGATTTTGTATGGATAACTTTCTTTAGCCATGTTATTTTGAGAAGACATGATTGCCTTGATTAGTATGATTGAAGTATTACTATTTCTTATGTCAATATGAACTTTTATTATGAATCATTTGGATCTGAACATTCATGCCACAGTAAAGAGAATTACATAGAGAATTATGCTAGGTAGCATTCCACATCAAAAATTCTGTTTTTATCATTTACCTACTCGAGGACGAGCGGCAATTAAGCTTGGGGATGCTTGATACGTCTCGAATGTATCTATAATTTTTGATTATTCCATGCTATTATATTACCCATTTTGGATGTTTATGAGCTTTACTTTACACTTCTATATCATTTTTGGGACTAACCTACAAACCGGAGGCCCAGCCCGAATTGCTATTTTTTGCCTATTTCAGTGTTTCGAAGGAAAGGAATATCAAACGAAGTCCAAACAGAATGAAACATTTGGGAGCGATATTTTTGGAACAAACGTGATCCAGGGGACTTGGAGTGGACGTCAAGCAACAGAGGAGGCGGCCACGAGGGTGCCCGGCGCGCCCCCTGGGGGTGGGCACGCCCCCCACCCTCATGGGCCCCTCGAGCATCCACCAACCTACTTCTTCCTCCTATATATACACATGTACCCCGAAAACATCTAGGAGCACCACGAAAAACTATTTCCACCGCCGCAACCTTCTGTATCCGCGAGATCCCATCTAGGAGCCTTCACCGGCGCTCTTCCGGAGGGGGAATCGACCACGGAGGGCCTCTACATCATCTCCAAGGCCTCTCCGATGAGTTGTGAGTAGTTTACCACAGACCTTCGGGTCCATAATTATTAGCTAGATGGCTTCTTCTCTCTCTTTGAATCTCAATACAAAGTTCTCGTCGATCTTCTTGGAGATCTATTCGATGTAACTCTTTTTGCGGTGTGTTTGTCGAGATCTGATGAATTGTGGGTTTATGATCAAGTTTATCTATGAGAAATATTTGAATCTCCTCTGAATTCTTTTATGTGTGATTGAGTTATCATTGCAAGTCTCTTTGAATTATCAGTTTGGTTTGGCCTACTAGATTAATCTTTCTTTCAATGGGAGAAATGCTTAGCTTTGGGTTCAATCTTGCGGTGTCCTTTCCCAGTGGCAGCAGGGGCAGCAAGGCACGTATTGTATTGTTGCCATCGAGGATAAAAAGTTGGGGTTTATATCATATTGCATGAGTCTATCCCTCTACATCATGTCATCTTTCTTAATGCGTTACTTTGTTCTTCATGAACTTAATACTCTAGATGCAGGCAGGAGTCGGTCGATGTGTGGAGTAATAGTAGTAGATGCAGGCAGGAGTCGTTCTACTTGTCATGGATGTGATGCCTATATACATGATCATGCCTAGATAATCTCATAATTATTAGCTTTTCTATAAATTGCTCGACAGTAATTTGTTCACCCACCGTAATACTTATGCTCTCTTGAGAGAAGCCACTAGTGAAACCTATGGCCCCCGGGTCTATCCTTTATCATATAAGTTTTCCATCTACTTGATTTGCATCTTTTATTTTCCAATCTATATCATAAAAATACCAAAAAAAATTATCTTATCATATTATCTCTATCAGATCTCACTTTTTGCAAGTGGCCGTGAAGGGATTGACAACCCCTTTATTGCGTTTGTTGCGAGGTTCTTGTTTGTTTGTGTAGGTGTGTGGGACTTTTGAGGAGCCTCCTACTGGATTGATACCTTTGTTCTGAAAAACTGAGGGAAATACTTCTCTACTTTGCTGCATCACCCTTTCCTCTTCAAGGAAAACCAACGCAAGCTCGAGACGTAGCACGTCGCTATAGATGTTGCTAAGCGGGAGAAGTTTCTGGAAGGATTGAATGATGAGCTGAGCATGCAGTTGATGGTGGCAACCTTCAACAACTACCAGGAGTTGGTAGATAGAGCTTTCATGATTGAAGGGAAGTAGCAGCAGATAGACAACCGAAAGAGGAAGTATGGACAAGGGAAGTACAGTTCAGGAGCTCAGAAGAGGCCCCGTTTTACCCCGAACTCGGGAGGACACATTGACAATAACCACGGAGGCCACAATTCTAATGGAGGGAGTTCGCATAACCATAGTGGCCCCAAGAATGGAAATGGGAATTTCGGAAGCAACGGCCAGAACCGTTCCAACCCAGTAACGCCCGCCAAGAAGGATCTAAGTCACATTACTTGTTTCAAGTGCGGGAAGAATGGACATTACGCCACGGAGTGTTCTGAAGCAAAGAATGGAAATGGCAATGGAAGCTCTGGGAAGAAGCCCAACCCTTTCAACAGGGGACAAGTGAACCACGTTAGCGTGGAGGAGGTTGAAGCGCAACCCGATGCAGTAATAGGTAAGTTTTTGGTTAAGTCATTTACTGCAGTCGTTCTTTTTGATACTGGCGCATCGCATTCATACATATCAAGGGGATTCTTAGATAAGTATAACCTGCCAGCCCAAGCCCTTAGGTCACCCATGTTAGTACCTCACCAGGAGCAGAGTATATGGCTAGCCAATGGTGTGATCGGTTACCATTAAGGATTGGTAACTACGTGTTCCTCTCAGACCTAATAGTATTGGAGTCACAAGGACTAGATGTAATATTAGGCATGGACTGGTTGTCAAAGTATGGAGGGAACATTGACTGCGCCAGTAAGTCGATTCTACTCACCACCCCAGAATGAAGAAGGATTAAGTATGTACCCCGGCATGAGCCAAAGAGGACTCAAGTGAATTCCTTATCAGGAGTTGTACATGAGGAAGTACCAGTGGTAAAGGATTTCCCTGATGTATTCCCAGAGGAGTTGCCATGCCACCGGATAGGGACATTGAGTTTTTGATTGAGCTTTTGCCAGGCACAGGGCCAATATCTAAGAGACCGTATCGGATGCCCGCAAAGGATTTGGAAGAAATTAAGAAGCAGATTAAGGAGTTACTAGATAAAGGCTATATTCGCCCAAGTTTGTCACCTTGGGGATCACCAGTGCTTCTAGTGGAGGAGAAGGATGGATCATTGAGGATGGTTGTTGATTATCATGGATTGAATGAAGTGACGATCAAGAACAAGTACCCACTGCCAATGATCAATAATTTGTTTGACCAGTTGCAAGGAGCTAAGATATTTTCCAAGATCGATCTACGATCAGGATACCACCAGCTGAAGATTCGAGAGCAGGATATACCTAAGACAACTTTTACCACAAGGTACGGGCTATATGAGTATACCATTATGTCATTTGGTCTGACTAATGTGCCAGCTTATTTCATGAACATGATGAACAAGGTGTTTATGGAGTTTTTGGATAAGTTCGTCGTGGTGTTCATTGATGATATTCTGGTCTACTCGAAGAATGAAGAGGAGCATAAGGAGCATTTGCGTTTGGTACTTGGGAAGCTCAGAGAACATCAGTTATATGCCAAATTCAGCAAGTGTGAGTTTTGGTTGAAGGAAGTTGGATTCCTCGGACATGTTATATACGGAGAAGAAATAGCAGTAGACCCCACCAAGGTTGTCACTGTGACAAATTGGGAAGCACCCACGTCAGTTGGAGAGATCCGGAGTTTTCTTGAACTCGCAGGATACTACAGGAGGATCATTGAGAATTTCTCTAAGATTGCCAAGCCCATGAAGGAGCTGTTGAACAAGGACACCAAGTTCAAATGGACCGAGGAATGTGAGGCCAGTTTTCAAGAGTTGAAGAAACACTTAGTTATAGCCCTAGTGTTGATTCTTCCAGATCAACGCAAGGATTATCAAGTGTATTGCAACGCTTCTCATCGAGGACTTGGAGCAGTGTTGATGCATGAGGGAAGAGTTATTTCATATGCCCCACGACAGCTTAAACCCCATGAGTTGAATTATGCTACACACGATTTGGAGTTAGCAGACGTAGTGCATTTGTTGAAGACACGGAGACATTTTTCTCATCGGGAATCATTGTGAGGTGTACACGGATCACAAGAGTTTGAAGTATATCTTCACACAGAAGGAGTTGAATCTCAGGCAGAGGAGATGGTTGGATCTCATCAAGGATTATGATATGAAGTTGCACTATCATCCCGGAAAGGCTAACGTAGTAGCCAATGCGTTGAGTCGCAAGAGTCATGTCGCTACACTCATGACCGGAGGATTACCCAAGGAGTTAGCCGAGGATCTTCGCGAGCTATGTTTAGAAATAGTTCCGAGAGGCTATGTAGCAGCATTGGAAATTCATTCTACCTTGATGGATAAGATCAGGGAAGCTCAAAATACGGACAAAGAGATTGCCGAGATAAAGGAAAGGATGAGCAAAGGAAAGGCTAAAGGATTTTGTGAGGATGAACACGATACCTTATGGTTTGAGGACCGCGTATATGTGCCTAATGACCACGAAATCAGGAAGTTGATTCTGCAGGAGGCCCATGATTCGCCATATTCGATTCATCCAGGAAACACCAAGATGTATCTGGATTTGAAGGACAGTTTCTGGTGGACCGAAATGAAAAAGGATATTGTGGAGTATGTAGCAGTATGTGATGTATGTCAGAGAGTAAAGGCAAAGCATCAGAAGCTAGCAGGTTTGCTACGACCATTGCCGATACCCGAATGGAAGTGGGATAAGCTAGGCATGGATTTTATCACAGGATTGCCCAGGACTCGTTCAGGGTATGACTCGATATGGGTTGTAGTCGATCGGTTGAACAAGGTAGCTCATTTCATCCCAGTGAAGACCACTTACACCAGTGCTAAGTTGGCAAAGATATACATGACCAGGATCGTATATCTGCATGGAGTTCCGAGGACCATTGTATCAGATAGAGGGACCCAGTTTACCTCAAAGTTTTGGAATCAGTTGCATGAGACTTTGGGTACTAGGCTAGAGTTCAGTACAGCCTTTCATCCACAGATAGATGGACAGACCGAGAGAGTCAATAAGATTCTGGAGGACATGTTGAGAGCTTGTGCGCTAGATTATGGATCTAGTTGGGACGACAATTTGCCGCATGCAGAGTTCTCTTACAACAACAGTTATCAAGCCAGTTTGAAGATGGCCCCTTTCGAAGCTTTGTACAGAAGGAGGTGCGGGACACCATTATTATGGGATGAAGTTGCAGACTGTCAGTTGTTTGGACCAGCTTTGATTAAAGAGTCTGAAGAGAAGGTTAAACTGATTCGTGATAGACTCAAGGTAGCCCAGTCTAGGCAGAAGAGCTATGCGGATTCTAAACGGAAGGAGACAGTTTATGAAGTCGGAGATAGAGTGTATCTTCGTGTGTCCCCACTTCGAGGAGTTAAGCGTTTTGGAGTTAAAGTCAGCACCATGTTTTGTGGGACCATACAAAGTTTTGGATCGAATGGGAGAAGTTGCTTACCCGTTGGAATTGCTAGAAGGATTGTCAGGAGTTCATGATGTGTTCCACATTTCCTATTTGAAGAAGTGCCACACAGAGATGGCTAATATTCCTCTGAAGGATGCAGCGCCACTGGAAGCGATTCAGTTGGATAGTGATTTGACCTACGAGGAGAAACCAGTGAAGATTCTCGAGTTTGCCAGCCGAGTCACACGCAGCAAGGTTATCAAGTTCTGCAAAGTTCAGTGGAGCCACCATACCAAGGATGAAGCCACCTGGGAACGAGAGGAAGACCTACAGAAAGACCACCCGCACCTATTTTCTAGCCAACCCGCTCGAGGGCGAGATTCATCTTAAGGGGGGTAGGTTTGTAACATCCCAAATTTTCAATTTGGAATGTTATACATTAGATCATCATTGCATATCATATATTATTGTATTTTGGTTGATCCTAGAAATTCTAAGCAACTCAAGGACCCATGGAGAGAGTTGGGGATTTCGTTATTTTCATATTTGAGTTTTCTCAAATTTTGAAAAGAGGATCATTTGGTTTTAATTATTTTTCTCTTCGAATATTTCCAATATGAAAATAAAAGAGAGGGGATAAAATGACTTCTCCAAAATAAAGAAATATAGGAGGAAAACTATTAAAATCAAATAATAATTTTATTTGGAGTTTTATTGTTATTTTATTTGAATTAGGAAAAAATTGCGTTTTTAAAAATTGCATTAGAGGCCCAAATAAATGTTCATCTTCTCCGCTATATTTTTCAAGGACGGGGAAAATTTATTTCAGGATTTTTGGAGTCCGTTTAGTATTTCTTTTATTTGTTTTTCTGCTCGTCAGAATTAATTAAAAAAGTCAAACCGCCTTACCAGGTCGTGTGTGCCTAGGACTCCGACCCGGCTGGCCCTTATAAGCCGAGGCTGAGGCCCCCGCTAGCCCAAGTCGCCGCCGCCCCCGAACCCTAACCCTAGCGCCGCTGCCGCCGCGCCGACGCCACCGCCTCGCGTCGCTGACGCCGCCGCCGCCCGCCGTTGCCAATCCCGCCTGCCCCACCGGAGCCGCCGCCCGCCGCCGCCGTCCCGCCCGCCGAGGTAGCCGCTGCCGCCGTCGGTTCATGAGAAAACCAATTTGTTTTTTTTTCGGAAAACCTAGGTTATTTTTTAGATCGATTTTTATTTTTCTCGGTTTAGTTAAATAGCGGATGTTCGACTGTACGTTCAGTTTAACGAAGGATGTTCACCCGTTAGCCGAAGACAGAGAACATTCGTTCGTTAGCCCGTTCGTCAATTTTTCTTTTCCAAGGGTTTTTCCGCGATTATTTTTTATCGCGATTTCTGCCCTGATTTTCGTTTTAGTTTATCTTTTCGCTCGTTTATCGGAATCAGGAGATTCAAGCGCCTAGATCTTCATCTCGAATTCCTCTTTCTGTTTAATCAACTTGAACAAGATTTTGGTACTGTAAAATTTGACTTTAGTCCAGATTAGTAAATGGATCTTATTTCTTTCGCAGTTTGAGTTTCGTTGTTCCGTTTGATTTGTTTATTTTCGCAAACCGAAGTTTTTCAGTTGAACTTTCTGGTTAGTTCTTTTATTTGAGTTTTAGCCCATGCTTCTAGTTGAGTGCTTATTGTATATTATTGTTTGTTTGTAATAGAGTACCCGGAGTGCGAAGCGTGCTACTACGAGTCTCTATGTTTTGCGGATCATCAGCAAGGCAAGTAACACTTTGATCATACCTCTTTACTACCCAGTTTTATTGCATTAAATCAACCCTCAAACATTGCATGGTTAGGATCTGATTTAACATGTGGGTTTTGGGAAGTAGATGATGAGATAGAACCTATTGCCCTGTTTATTATCAAACCTTTGGGAGTTACTTCTACATTATGCTTATATTGCTTTGATATGCTCATAGACGTGGTTTGGGTGAGTGTATCCATGACAAATGTGAGTATTGTTAATTAATGGTTAATTTAAGGTGGCTACTTAAATACACATCTGGGTGGATGGCTTGAGGCACCCTGGAGTACCCAGTGGTTGTCAGGGCACCTGGAGAATCCAGTGTTGTCCTAGGATATCCCGGAGTACCAGTGTGATCATCCTATGGTCCGCCACCCAGGCTCAAAGGGATCATAAGATTATTCATGCTAGAAACTTCCATGTGCAGCCACAAGCCAATATGGGCTCTAGCATAGTTGAGTAAGTTGCGTGAAGCTCTTGAAAAGGTAGACTAGCAGATGTAGTGGGTTGTTGGTGGTACTGTCTGGCCAGAGTAGAGAGTTAATGCTTCAGAAAGACAGTGGCTCGAATCTCCGATCATGGATGTGTTCGAGTCTTGTGGGGAAAAGTGTGCAAACCTCTACAGAGTGTATAAACTAATCATGATTAGCCGTGTCCCCGGTTATGGACATCTTGAGTATCTGGTTCTTGGATTATCATGTTGATCTCATCACTCTAAATTAATTTGATTGGGTTTAATGATGATGTTTAATTGGGATTGAGTTGGAGGAACCTTCTCAATGTTTAACAACCACCATGATAGTTAAGTAAAATTTATTCCTTTGTTGTAGGGAAAAATTGGATTTATGCAAAGTTGTAACCGTAGAGCTTTCCACCAGCCATATATGCATGTAGTGATAGCATTTATTCTATTCATTACTCTATGTGTTACATTGCCAGCATATTCCATATGCTGACCCGTTTCAGGCTGCAACATTTCATGTTGCAGACTTTTCAAACAACGAGTAAGGTGCCATAGGTCGTTGTCGTTCACTCAGCTATGCCGTTGGAGTTGATGGACTCACTTTATCTTCCAAGCCTTCCGCTGTTATCGTTTTTAGATGGCCTTAAGCCATATTATTGTAATAAGTTCCCTTTGAGACATTCGATGTAATAAGTGTGTGATTAAAACTCTGTTATAAATCCTCAAGTACTGTGTGTGTCAGCATAACCGATCCAGGGATGACACTAATGCATAGAGACTAGACTGTTTGAGGTCTGGTCGCTACACAGCTTTTCATCTGCAGACAGATGGACAGATCGATAGAGTCAACCAGATTCTGGAGAACATGTTGAAAGCTTGTGCACTACACTACAGGTCTACCTGGGATGATAATTTGCCATACGCAGAGTTCTCGTACAATAACAGCTATTAGACCAGTCTGAAGATTGGCCCTTTGGAAGCTCTATACGGAAGGAGGTGCACACCACCATTTTTGTGGGGTGGTGTTGGAGACCGAAAACTTTCCGGGTCCCAATCTTATCAGAGACTCTGAAGAGAAGGTCAAGCTCATTCGAGATAGACTCAAGGTAGCTCAGTCGAGGCAGAAGAGTTATGCCGACAGTAAACACAAGGAAGTAACGTACGAAGCGGGAGGCTGGGCATATCTTCGTGTGTCCCCACTTCGTGGAATCAAGAGGTTTGGTGCTAAAGGAAAGTTAGCACCCATGTTCATTGGCCCCTACAAAATCCTCAAACGTCGTGGAGAAGTTGCCTACAAGCTGGAATTGCTGGAAGGATTGTCCGGAGTTCACGATGTCTTCCATGTTTCTCAGCTGAAGAAATGCCATGCTGAGATGGCTGATATTCCTTTGAGAGACACTGTGCCCCTAGAGGCCATACAGCTCGACAATGATCTGACTTATGAGGAGAAACCCGTCAGAATTCTTGAGACTGTGAACAGAGTTACCTACAGCAAGATCATCAAGTTTTGCAAGGTTCTGCGGAGTCATCATTCCGAGGAGGAAGCCACCCAGGAGTGAGAAGAAGATCTCCGCCGAGATCACCCGCACCTATTTTCTAGCCAACCGAATCTCGAGGAAGAGATTCATCTTAAGGTGGGTAGGTTTGTAACATCCCAAATTTCCAATTTGGAATGTTTTACAATTATTAGCTAAGCATCTATGCATATTGTTTGAAAACTGAGTGGCATTTGGAAATTTCAGAGGCATTTGAGTTTTATTTGAATTTGGGATTCAACTTGGCATTTGAAAATTCATTTCAAATATCCCTAACAAATACTTGAGAACAAGTATGAGAGGAGCTAAAATGACACTCCAAAAACGTCAGAAGAAAATAATGCCAAAGGTTTCAATTCAAATATGGATTTATTTGGAATTTTCAAAAGAAAATGTTTTTATAAAGTTTTTATTTCACATCTGAAAAATAGTTCATCTTATAGGTTTTATTTTTCTGATTTTTTTGATATATATATATGTCCTATAAAAAAGTATTTTTATTTTCCCTTTGTATATTTTCTTTTCTGACTTTATTTCAAAAAAAAGGCTCAGTCGGGCGCCATACCAGCAAGCCCAACCACCCGGGCCACAGCCCACCAGCAAGCCAGCCCAGCCGCCCGCGCAGGCCTCCACCAGCGCCGCTTCCCCACGCACGCTCGATCCCTCGTACGCCTAGATCTCTCTCTCATTTTTTTTCTCTTTCTTTTTCCTTAACTCCCTCTGATGATTGGACCCTACTCCATCCCCAACCCACCGCAAGATACGCATACGTATCTCGCACATATCTCACGCACCGACGCCGGCCGAGTCCGTGCCTCTCTCAAACCCTAGCTAAAACCTTCCCCTTGCCCAAGCAACACGTTATATATATACCCCGAGCCCTCCTCCCTCATTTCCCTTTGAAACCCAAGTCAAAACACCACCGTAGCCCAAGCACTACACAAACCGATCTCGCTCCGCTGCCACCTGTTCACCGTCGAAACTCGCCATCGCTGAGTATCCCCAAGCCCCCCTAACCTCTACTATTGGCATAGCCCAACCCCACACATCTCTTTGACATATTCTGGACGTCTAGGAAGCACCGGAGCCACCGCCTTGAGCTCCCAACACTGTCGCAGCTCACGGAGTTCACCTCGACGCTACACTCGACCCCGACATCCCCTTGCCTCACCATCCACAAAAAATCGGACGCCCTCGACCTTCCGCATCTCCTAGACATCCTCGCCTACGCCGTCGACGACAGGAGCCCCGCAGCCCACCGGCCTCTTCTTCTCTGCCAGGGATGTTTCCCCTCTATAAGTGAGCGCTCCCCTCCTTTTCGTTTTTTTTCTTGTTTTAGATCGAACCATTATGTAGACTAGATCGGTTTAGTAACTCGTTTTTTATTAGATTGGTTTTAGTGTACGATTTTTTAGGTTTAGATCTAAACCGGTTCACCATTTCTTTTAGTTATACATTGTACGCGGATGTTAGTTAACGACCGAGCGCTGTTTAGTTTCAGATCGCACCACCCCAAGCCCAATAGCGCCCGTTAGTTTTTTCTTCTTCTTTTATTTTCGTTCTGTTTTAAAATCAGAAAAGTTCCAATCTTGTAAAATCTGTTTCTCTTAAGTTATTTAATATTTTTAGTTGATTCTTTTTCTTCTAGTTTGCAAATTTCCTAAAGTTTCTGTTCAAAATAGGTTAGGCCATGTTTATGTTCATAAAAATAGTTTTATATTAGTTTTAGTCAGATTAGTTTTTCTGCCATAAATTGAGTTAGGATTATTTTATTTAGTGATTCTTTTTGCTACTGCTTAGTTTTGACCTTGCCAAGCAGTATGAACTTATTGGGTTATTTTTAGATTGCATTACAATTAGTTTTAGTCGAAATCAAGCTTTTCTAGTTTAAATTAGCTTAATACTGTTTTCCTATTGTTCTAGTTATTATATAATTTTATTTTTCCTATGTTATAATTTATTTTAGATTAGTTTCTGTAGTTACAAAGGGTGAACTTTTATTTACAGTAAAATAAAAAGTTTTATTTTATTTTATTGCTAGTTGTTCTAGGCATAATAGGAGTTATATAATAGCTTTTGATGTGATTCTTTTTGCACCTAGTTTGTATGTTGTTTTCCTTTCTCTTAGTTAGCAAAGCCCTTGTTTAGGTTCTATTAAGAAAAGTTTTAGTAGTATAAAACTATTTCTTAGTTGTTGCTTGAAGTGATGAAAACCTTGATTTGGTTTCTTTGAGTTTTCTTTGGTTTTGGTTTGAGTGTTTGTGTGATTTACTTTAGCTTGCTGTTATATTATACTATAGTATACTTATTTGTGCTATTGTTTGACTCGATAGAATTTCCAGAGTGCGAGGCCTCCTATTATGAGTCGCTAGCTTTCAAAGACCATCAACCAGGCAAGTCATTTGATCATGTTTTGCAATACCTATGATTTTGTTGCATTATAATTATTCCTCCCCACCATGCATGCAGTAGGAGAATTTTAAGCTATGTTCTTGAGTAGTATCATGAGGTAGGATGAACCCGTTTTCCCTTGTTACCAATGCCCGGGATGATGTAGTTGATTGCCATGCTTTCGTAGACGAGGTTGGTTGAGTGATTCATAAGGGAGATGTGAGAGTCAAGATGATGACAACCCCATGACTTCAAGCTCAAGATGGACTTCAAAATTCACTACTGGGTGGAGGACGGTTGAGAGGCACCCTGGAGAAACGAGCGGATGGCCGGGATGCATGGAGAAGCGCCATGACATCTTGCGGAAAGATTCACCCAGCCACAAAGAGATGGATGGTACCCCACTGACCGGAAGCTTACCTGTGCAGCCACAAGCCATTATGGGCTCTGGCTTGGTCGACCCTAGGTGTGACTCTAGCCGGACAGTGCTACGAGATGTAGAAGAACGGTAGGATTGGATGGGCACCGGCAGTGGCCCAAAGGAACTCTTGAGAAGACCCTGTTTCATTCGTCCCGTCTTCAAACACCAAGCAGTGCGAGGACTTAAAAGGAGGGAACGATTCTTGTGGGTAAAGTGCACAAGACTCTACAGAGTGAAGACCTAATCGATTAGCCGTGTCCCCGGTTACAGACAATTTGAGCCTCTAGAACTTGGAGTATTTCAGAAATCTCAACACCGAACATAATAAATTAATTGAGGGGTTATTTAATAATTGGGAGTGAGACATTGGTTGGCGGAACCATCTGAATAACAACCAAAATTTTGTAGTAATTGCAAACAAGTCCTTTGTTGTAGGAAAAAACTGGCTTTTTCGCAAAAACTGAAAACATAGAGCCCCACAGCCAAATTGCATATAGTATTAGTAATTTTATTGTTGTTCTCTCTTCATGACTTGCCAGCATATTCAAAAAAGCTGACCTACACGGCTGCAACGTCTTATGTTGCAGAGGAGTTTTTCGACCAGGAGTGGGCTACGATGCATGCTTGGCGATTGCCCTATGGAGTCGGATGGACTCGCTATTTCGTCTATGCTTCCGCAACTTTATTTAGTTTATTTCTCATGACTTGGCCTTCGGCCGAATTTATTATGATGTAATAAGGACTCGATGTGAGAATCGTGTAATAAATTCAGGTGTGATTGAACTTTGAATCTTTTCATCGATGTACTGTGTTTGCCAGCATGATCTTGGGATGGTATAGCTACACAGAGACTTGACCGATTTCGGGTTGGGTCTCTACATGCAGTAAGTCAATGAAGCTGCATCCCCCACCGTGCCGGTGCAGTATAGTCATCTCGCCGGACCTCTAGTTGGGGCCAAACGAGAGAACTTTGATGTTTACTGGTTTATTGGTCCCCTTTGCATTTTTTGCCAAGTTTTGACCTTTGATTTAACTAATAAAATGTTAATGCTTGTAACCAAAAATGTTGTGTAAGTCACCTTACGAAAACCAAATAATCCCAAAATACTTAGGCACGGTACATTAACTCCCTCCTCGTTTCTTATTTCGTGACATATCAACCAATGAGAGATGTGGGAAATGCATGGTTTCAATGACTTGAGACTACCAAACATCACATGCAGTGGTTAGTTCATTGCATGTAATCCTATTAATTAGCAAAAAGACATTAAGTTCTCTCGCCGATAGGAATAAAACAATACACCATGTATTTATTTTACAGAGGGAGTAGTACATTTTTTGTGACATGCATTACTCGATATTGCTAGTCAAATACTAAAATCCAAATGGACGTGGTAGTACTACTAAATCCAGACGGCGGTGCTAGTACTAGTAGTAGTACTACCAATGTAGTAGCACTGTACTACCCGTTAGTCAAATTATTACGTGTTGCTCCTCACAGTGAAGTGAAAAGACCATGCGCCGGAGATGACACCTGAGTATAGGCGTCGTGTTCGGCATACCATATTCAGCCTCACCGTCCGCAGTCACTATCATCATGGCTGTAGAGCTAGCCGGCTTACAACTAGCCGTGTTCGACATAATTTCCCGTGCGTAGATGCCCGTGCATTACACATAACACCAAGATTGGGGGTGGACGGCGCCGGCAGCGGCCATCGCGCCAGATTTTTCCATGGCCTTCTACATGTGGTGGGGAGGAGATAAAGCTGATTGTGAGAGACAAGGAGTTGTTTATAAATAGGGAACAAGTGCGGGCATCTTTTTGCAAAACTAGAGAAGTTTGGTTTGTTTGCGTCAGATCTAGATCCGACGGCTATTGGTGAAAGATTGCAGGCACAACATCATCACCAACTCAGGACCTATTTGATTCACAGGATTTTGAAAACGCAGGAATAGGACACATGAATATTACAAGTTTCAAACTGATATTACAAATGTTAGGAGTAATGCTGCACCTACGAAGAGGGAATTACTACGAAACGTAAGAACTTTCCTTACTTTAGGTGGATGCCACATTATCATACAAACTAAAATCCACCACCCTAACAAGTCGCTAATGGGCAAATAAGTTTTCGAGTCTCTGGCCACTTGATGTTTCAAAACCAAATTCAGCTTCTGCGGAGACTTTGTCATTTAGGCTTAGACGCTCGCGGTGAACAGCACGCCATTCATTGTTGCGCCAGAGAACACTAACCTCATTACCTTGAGCACACTAGCCTCCAGAACAAAGAACCTGGCCAATTTAATCTCAGATCTGCTGCCTTGATAGTCGATCAAATCAATTTTTGTAAGATGGAGATCAAGGCATTCGATGAGATTGTTATAGTGCAACACATTTTTCACTTTCGGGTGTTTTTTTATCTGCAAAAGAAGAGAACATATTAGAGCAGCTAGCTGTATAAGATTGCTGTGTCATCAAGAGGTTGGGCTCTCTCTCTCTCTCTCTCTCTCTCTCTCTCCTCTCATTTACCTAGGAGCACCTGAAGAGCTTGGGCATTTGTTGCCTTCCACTATGTGGCCGATGCCATATTTCTCAAAAGTATGCCACATAATACGCATCGATGTCAAATCAAAAGAATTTGGCACCGCTCTCGTGATGTGAGAGAGTTGGCACCACTGTGCACACAGACCCACATGTATAAACAAATCAATCACGCCAACCAAACCAGCCTCTCACTCTCCCAAACAAGTGTTTTTTTATTGCCTCAGTCCTCTCTCTCTCCTGCGCAAGTGTTTTTTCATTGCGTGAGTTAATTTGGCACAAGAGCAAAGTAGGTGATCCAGATTGGGGCACCAGGTGAGCAATGGAGGGGCATCGATGACAAATGCATCACAAGTGAATTTGGCACGTGTTTTGGCCTACATAGTGGAGGGCCGTTATAGCCCACATTTGTACTACCTCGTATTTAGTTTAAAATTTTGACCATAGATTTACCTAAGAAAATGCTAATGCATGTCACTAAAAATTATACCATTTGAAATTATGTTCAAATACGAATCCAACGATATAGTTCTTAGTGACATGCATTAACATTTTGTCAGTTAAATCTATGGTCAAATTTTGATACTACAAAATAGGAAGAGTAAACCAGGACGGAGGTAGTACTTGCTCTTAGGGTAACCATAGAGTTGCTAGTCTAAGTTAATCTCCACTATGACTAGCCTAGGCTACTATAGTAGTACAACAAAAAAACAATGCAGGTGATCACGGGAGAAAAAAATACTAAAAACATTTATTTCTATGCAGTGCGTAGATGTAGTTTTGAACACTACACTTGTCATCGTAATTTGGGGAAATGACAAAAAAATTGAGCTACATTGTGATTACCGTTTACTAATAGGAAAGAAGTTTCACCTCGATGAGTAACTTCTCCGTGCACGGAAAGCATGTAAGGAATCCAACAACTTGATCCAGATTGGGGCCGATATATTTTATTGCCAAGATCTTCACTGTGCGCATAGACTGGGTCAAGCTTGTGGGAATCATTTTCTGGAAGATGGACGTAAATACATCAAGAAGAAATTTAAAAATGTGAATTTCAAGAAGACAAAGAAGAAGATTAGTGTTGTACCTGAACGATTACGGATCCAATAAAGAGTTCAGAGAATTTGGAGACGAGTACACCAACACTGTCAATTTCGGCGCGTTAATGACCCTGATTTTTGTTGGACCTTCTAGATCCGATACAAGCAATCTCTCAAGGAAAGGCGCATTCTCAATGACCATAATGTGGAATAACTGGAGTGATCTCTTCCTAATTGATGTCTTGTTGGCGGGCCAGCAAGACACATAAATCCATCCGAGATTCGTCAAGGTGATGTGGAGGCTAATGAACCCGTGGATCTGCTCAAGACGAAGGTACTCGAGCGTAGTACAGCTGCGGAGCAGGTGCTTCATAGTCTTCTTTGAGATGACAACGTCGAAGAGGTCGAGCTGCTTGAGTTGAGGGAGAAGAAGGGCGGGCGCGACATTAATCTGGGGAAGATAGCAGGAGCTGAAGCTGGTGCAGTGCAGCATTGGCGTGAGGCAGAGCGCGGACGGCGGCAGAGAGCGACATTGTCCAGCTTCAAAGTTGAGCTCCTCGAGCTGATCTAGGGCGGGGGATAAGAACCACTCGTCGAACTTGGCTTGGACCTTGCAGTTGGTACTGAACATGCGGATGCCAAGGCATCTGGCTGGCCCAGGGTGCAATGAAAGGATCTTGGAGATTGCGGCCATGCATTTGCAATCCCCGTCGCAGAGGCAGCTATCGACGGTGAGGTTGAGGGGACGCGGCGCCAGAGGGGGCGCCATCACTGGGAGAGTAGGGTGTCCGCACGGCAGATTTGGTGGGGAGGAGGCCGATGATGAAGAGCAGCATGTCATCGGGGAGGCTGCTGATGAAGTCCAGGCTCGCCGGATGTGGTTTTGGCTTGATCCACCTCCGCTTGTTGGCTGCCTCGCCGTCCATCTCAACCGGCGGTGACGCCGGTGTACACATGTGCTGGTGTGTATTGTGTGCTGGGTGTGCGCGAGTGCGTCCTTCTGTGCATGCCGCCGCGCAGTGGTGAATTGTGCGCGAGTGCGTCCTTCACGCGGAAGAAGTGTGTCCTTAATGCACCCTCAATTTACTAGCGTGCGGGGTGCTACCCCGAGTGGTTTCAACTTTGTTTACTTTACCGCATGTCAAATGGGCCTCTAGTTCACTTATTTTCACCCACTGCCACATGGGCCAGCACACGAAGATGGAGAACATGAGCTAACAAGGCAGCATATGGACTGGTTGACCGGTCAACTAAACAATATACGGAGCTGTATGTTGACACAGTGAGCGTATAATCCGTTGGTATAGAGAGTTCGAGTGAGAGGGGAGGTCCGTAAGAGATAGCAGAGAGAGAGAGAGAGAGAGAGAGAGAGAGAGAGAAAGCGCTACTCCCTCCGTTCCATAATGTAGTTCCAACATTTTTTTTAAAGTCAAACTTTTAAAACTTTGACCAAGTTTATAAAGAAATTACTTATATCTACAATACCAAAGATAAATGATAGTATGAAGTAAGTACATGTTGTGATGAATCTAATGATCGTTCCAGATGTAAATGTTTTTCTCCACATATACCTGGTCAATTTTTTCTGAGGTTTGACTTTTCAAAACAGCCATATGCTTATGGACGTGAGAGAGTCCCTAACCAGAGAGAGAGAGAGAAAGGGGAGAGAGAGAGAGTGGGTGAAGTAGAAAGAGTGGGTGAAAAAAGTGTGTGTGCGTGTGTGAAAGAGACATGGACAACACACGATAAAAGTAGAGAAAAGCATGTGTGTCTTATGCAAACATATCACACATGCATCTTTGACAATGGAAGCAAGGTGAGGACATAGTGTGTGGTTGTTTGCAACTGAGAGAGAAAGACCCCTAGCACGTGGCCAAGAGGGGTCTGACAAACAAGGGAGAGAGGTCGACAGAGACGCACGGAGAAAATGCAAACATGGGGAGGAGAGAGTGTATGTTTGTCATAGAGAGATCCCCTGGAGATCGTGATGGGACTACATGGGTGGGAGATCGAGTGACAAGGTGTGTGCACGATAGAAGATACCCCGAGAGATATCGAGATAGACGTATGGATGGAAGGAGACAATACGTGTGTTCCTGATGGCTAGTGAGAGATAATTATACTTAGGGGGGTGCTTGCGCCTATGATGCAGTGAGGGATTATGGTACTTAGGGGGGTGCGTGTCAGATAGAGAGAGAACAAGGGCGGAGAGTGTTGGATGGGTCTATATGTATAGCGCGAGCGAGACATGTGTATGTGTGAACCAGGGAGATATAAAGTTTGAGAGAGATAGAGGAGCCCCGATAAGGCTGAGTGGTGCGTCAGGTAGCTGAGAGGGGGAAAGAGATATTCCATCCGCTCGATAATACAGTGCATGTAAATTTTTTAGAAGTAAAACTTTGGAAACTTTGATCAGGTTTACGCAAATATTATTTATATCTACAATACCAAAGATACATCATACGAAACTACATCTCATGGTGAATCTAATGGTATATGTTTGTCGTTGTAGATGTAATTGTTTTTCTCCATGTACATGGTCAAACTTTGTGATGTTTGACTTTTCAATAAATCTATATGCTATGGACCGAAGAGAGTGCCCAAGTCGAGAGAGATCAAGTGTATGTGAAGGAGAATGAGTGAGTGTGCAAAAAGAGTATGTGTGTGAAAGAGAAAGTGACAACAAACGATAAATTAGAGAGAGAGAGAGAGAGTGTGTGTTTTCGTTTCTTATGCAAACATATCACGCATGCATCTCCGAGATAGAAAAGCGAGGCGAGGAGATATACAAAGATAGCTAGTGCGTGATTGTTTGCAACAGAGAGAGAGACACCCCTATAGCACATGTCCAATAGAGGTCTGGCCAACAAGGAACAAAGGTCGAGAGGGACACATGGAGAACATGGACGCATGGGGAGGGAGAGAGGGTGTGTTTGTGATAGAGAGATCCCCTCGAGATCGTGAGGAGACTATATGGGTGGGAGATCGAGGGAGGTGTGTGCACGATAGAAAGATGCCCCAAGAGAAATCGAGATAGACCATGCACATGCTTGTGATGGAGACTAAGATTAGCTAGTCATATACATATAGGGGGGGACTGCATGTGCCCAAAATTGACTGAGAGACCATCATACTTGGCTAGCTAGGCATGAGATTGTGTGTGTGTGCGTGTGAGATGGAGAGAGAATGAGGGAGGGAGATAGAGTTTTAGATGGGTCTATCGAGTGCGAGTGAGATATGCATGTGTATATGTGACCCAGGTAGATGGAGAGTTTGAGAGAGAGAGGGAAGAGCTCCGAGATGACTGAGTGGTGCGTGAGAGAGTTGCGGGCAATGAGCCAAGGAATTTGTGTGCGTACGATGAGTGCACCCAAGATATCTAGCTTGGACTCGAGAATCATACATAGTGTGCGAGAGAGACCTATAGATGGAGTATATATGCATGCAAACTACAAAGACCCCCACACACACACACAAACATAAGGAGAGAGAGAGATGAAGAGAGAGGGAGAGGGACCAACAAGGTTTGTGTGTTGGATGCATGCGACAGAATTGAAGATTGTCGGAGAGAGAGAGAGAGAGAGAGAGAGAGAGAGAGAGCAGGAGTCCGGGAGAGGAGAACATGTTGTCTGCAATCCACACATGAACGGAGATATGCGTATATCAAACAAGTTCATTAATTTGACTTTCAACATGTTCATGGAGTACTATAATACTGTACAACATGCTACTCGATTGAGGTGTTCAATTTTGGATTTAGTTCACTATTTTGACCTGGTGAATGAGCTATTTCATTGAATTGAGATATTTCATTTTGGGTTTGATTCCCGTTTTTGAGTGGGTCAACTATTAGTCATATAGTAAATCGCTAGCAATGAGCATGTAAAAACACATTACTCCCGGGCATCATCTCTCCATATAAAAAAGAACTGGCAAGCTAATATTTCAAAATTTGATTCGAATCGACTTGGTAAGGTAGACATGGATGCTCGTTCTCCTAATTTGAACGAACCATTAAACACCCTCTTCTCGGTGGAATTCACCCGAGGAAATAAATGGGAGACGCGAAATTACCGGCCTATGTGGGACACGCATCAATTGGCCCGTTGTACATCGAGGGTAGGTTCGTAACTTCATCCAAGCACGCCTTCTCCTCGGCCGAAATGACATGTGCTGAATAATTCATAAACCATGGTCGGCAAAACACCCTCTCCTCGCCTGAAATAGCTCGCGCCCACTATTTCAAAACACGCTCTCCTCACCCGAAATTGTTCGCGCCCACTATATTTCAGAACACGCCCGAAATCGCTCCCACCCACTATTGGGGGAGAAGCAAAGTTACTCTACTATCCCCGACCCTCAGTACACAGACCCAAGCCGAGAAGCCTAAAGGCAGGGGTAGAACTATAACTCCCCCACATTTCAGACAAATGCGTCAGTAACATGGTTCCACTTCCCTCCCAATTCCCTCCCCATTCATACCTCGTGGTCGCCAAATCACCTTCTCCCTGGAAGCTCCCTTCTCCCGAGCCGCGAAACCTCAGCCCCTCCTCCATGGCGCCCCCACCGCACCAATTTCACAGCCGCCCTCCTCCCTAATGCCGGAGACGATGTCCATTTGCCATCGTGCACTGGGCTATGTGCCTCTTACTCCGTACTGCTGGAGCTGCCTCGACGACGGTCGTGTGAACCGTACCGGAGCCGATTCATCCCCGCTGTTATTCACGGTGCCGGAGTGGCTCGAACTTCGGATCCGCCCAGAGTCCCGTTGCTGCTTCCCCGTAGCCATTGACCATCGCGACATCTCTGCTTCCTTGCCATCGGTCACCACTGGAACCGCGCCGGCCTCACCGGCTCAGCAGCTGGAGCTATCTAGTTCACTGTGCTGCCAGATAGGTCACACCCTCATCTCAAATCACTTTATTTAGGCGTCAGTTGTCTGAATTTTATTCTGGTCCAATCGATTCCCAATGGGAAGCAGCACCCCTCGAGGCAGCGGAGCTCCTAGGCTGCCGGTTGGCTAGTGTATAATGTAAGGGTGCGGGGGTGCAAGTTCGCCACGGAAGCAGCGCTTAGATGGCTATCTTAGAGTTGCATGGGTTGAAGGTATTGTCGCGCCGTATCTGGATGACGACAAGTCTTTGTGGATTGGCCCGGGGGCGGTGCAACCACGGTAGTGCGGTGGGGCGGGGAGCGGGGAGCAGGGTTTTGGTTGGGGCCACAAACGGCGGAGGCAAGCTGCTCTGCCGTTGGTCACTGGCTCTTCGGGGAAGATTCCGAACAGTGTCACCCGGGAGGCACAAGATGGCCATCAAGCCATCCGGTGTAGATCAGACAGTACCAAAATAAAATAAAATCGTGTGACCCCAATTTAGTCTTCAGTCAACAGACGTGTGACCACTCTCGTACCTTGCTGTTGATCTCTTAGGGTATTTCTTCAGATCAAAGAGATGTGTCGTTCTTAAGATTATGCATTTTATGCATCTTCAGCCACACCGTCTTCCGACTCACCACAGCTGCTCCAACAAGGGAAGCATAGACTAGAAGGGAGCTATAGTCCCCACTCAATAGTTCCCTGCATCAAATGCACGTGCCCGACATGGACAACCACAACAACTGCAGGGCCATCAACAAGTCACCACATGATGCTCACTCCTATGGATGGTGGCCAGATAGGTTGTACCCTCATCTTACTTGTGTGCAACACTTATGGCTTTGTTATTCATCTAAGCATGGAAAATAGATTATCACATTTCACTGTATATTCATGCTAATCTCTTACGGGTCTTGTTCAGGAGTTAACATTGTTCCATAGTTCAACTAAGAGACTTGTTCTTTAGGTAATGTTGTTCCATAGTTATCATCCATCAGCCAATGCTATCCCACAGGCTGATGATTATAGTATTATACCACTTCTAGCATTACCTATGTTGTTCTTTAATACTTTTGTGTGCCATCGAGTTATTCTCGAGTAGAAACGATACATATTTCTGTAGCTTTCATCTGTGTTCTCCCTTTAGTTTTTGAGACCTGTTGCTACTAGTTAACCCCAGTCCTACTATTTATGTCGTCTCCTACAGGCACTCATTACATAAATTTAACTATTAGTTCTCTTGCATGCATGTCAGATATAATTGCACACACTGATATATCCACAAGAACCTTACGGAGCAATGTAAAGGCCAATAAACTTGATGTCAATGATACCCAATATGATGGAACATGTAAAGGCAGTTTTTCAGAAGACTTGTAGAAAGATGATGAATCCTCTTCACTCCACACGGTCCTTGCTCTTACTTGGCCCGTGATATGGGTACAAAATGCATATAATGTCCTAGAGTGTATCTACTCTATTGCAATGCCATGTGCTTAGCATGCTGATCATGCATGTAAATATGTCACGCCTTCCCTTTTTCGGTACCTATTCCATTCATGATAACATGTTTCCAAATTCAAGTAGTGTCATTCTAATCTATCGCAATGTCATCTGCTTAATTTGTACATCATGCTTCTAAATATCTTATGCATTGTTATCAATTAGTATGTACTTCATCTGTCTATCATACCATGTTTTTTACATTGAAGTGATGTTCTAGTGGTATGTTGCAATGCCATCTTAGTTTCCCAATCATGCACGTGTATGTTGCCTTAGTTTTTTATGTACATATTCTGCTAGCATACAGTTTTACATTCAACTAATGTTTTTTTACTGTGTTGTCCTGTCGTATCCCAAGCTCTTACACCATACTCCTGCCGTCCGGATTACATGTTGCCGAAATGGATAAAAAAGGATGTATCTAGAACTGAAATAGGCCTAGACTCATCCATTTATTTTCGGATGGAGGGAATACATGTCAATATGTCATGCCTTTCTATTCTTCAGTACCTATTCCATCTCTGATGTAGCATGTTTTATAATTGAAGTACCATTCTTCTATATAAGGCATGCAAGGGGAAGACGGCTATGTTAGAATCTGAAGGGTTAGAAACCATGTCTTTGCAAAAGATCCAAACGCCAGGATAAAATAAACCAACTCCATTTTTCATAGATACTGCTCCAGCACAGAGAAACCCAACTCCCACTGATAATAAGCGGATTCCAGTGGCCAAAGTACTAGTCCGCTCCAGTCTAGCAAAAGAATGTCAACTTCATTTTAAGAAGTGTGTGCGTATCCTCGCATGATGAAATTTTATAGCATTCTGATCATATTTTCTACATGTTTCTTACCCATCTCTCCTTTAGAAAATATGGTTAAATGATAGAAGACTTCCTCCATTGGGATTGTATTCAAGGAAAATATCTTGCGGGAATTCTCTGTGCTCCAATGCTAATGTAAGTACCTGTTGTATATCACTATATTTTTACATCAGCATGTATTTTGTTAATCGGCGTGAATCCAACCTTCATCTAATCTAAAATTAGTTGTAGCAAAATTTTAAAGGCGCCAATGTTGATTTTTGTAAGGAAAACTGCCCGGTAGTTTTGCATACTGAGCTGCATGAGTGTACTATCTCATATCATGCACATTACTAAATTGTAGTGCTACTCTGGTTACCCATTCATTCACTGTGTCAATGTTGCTTTTGTATTACCTTACCTAGCTGATGATAGTTGTGCCATATTGTGTTAATTTGGTGTAGGCTAGTTGCCCAAATGTTCGTTGTGTCAATGTTGCTTTCCTATTATCTGACTTGGCCAATGATAGCAATGCTAGTGTGTTAATTTGGTGTAGGTTGCTGAAGATAAGAAGACAAACTCTGAAAACAACAAGGCAACCCCATTGTTTATTTCCAATAAATCTAGGCCAGGTAATATGGCAACAACTCATGATTAATCTGTTTGATTCCTCTCCTAATTTATGTTATGATGCCATGGTCGAGACACTCTCCATTATCAATAATACAAGCCTGCCAAAATTGCCATCTGAATCTGTTCAGTTTCCTCTGTCTCGAATGCAACGGGAAAAATGTATGTCTGTGAACCAATTAATGGCTGAAGCAATGATGGAAATGGTGGAGGAATCAGAGGTGCTGATTCATGCAAAACAACAACTGATCAATGTATTCAGAGATAGTGTAGCAAAGCAGCAAGAACTTGCCCACATGCTTATGGGCGTCATCCGTCCTGAGGTTGCAGATTGTGACATTGTAGATCCTTAGGTTTTGTTCATTTATTTGCACTGGCATCAATCTTCGATTTCCCAGTGGATGTAATTTCCTGTAGTATATGCTGGATGTGCAACGATTTCCCCTGTATGCCGTACCTTTGCTTGATCGGTTTTGGTCCTGTGCATAATTGCTCATCGTAATGGGCCCAAATTATCCAATTTGGCCTAAAGACATGTACGAACTTTAGTGAGCCCATTAAGTTAATGGGCCGTTACCAGGCCGAAAGTTAATGGTCGGCCATCTGACCTCCCGGGTCATTAATAGGCCGACATCGAAGCGGGCAAAATGTGGGCCCATTTGATTTCATGAGTTGTTAACAGGCCGTTACTAAGGTCGGGCTACATATGGCCCAACTATACTGTGGGCCTTTAGCAGGCCGAAAGAGACAGCGGGCTGGTACTGGACCATGAAGAGCATGGGCCGCTAAGAGGCAGAAAGTCAGGTCGTATTGTAAATGGCCCTACTGTGTTGCGGGCCTTTAGCAGGCTGAAAGAGAAACCGGGCTGGTGTTGGACCATGAAGGGCATGGGCCGTTAAAAGGCCAAAACTCAGGTCCGACTACAAATGGCCCAACTCATTTATGGGCCGTCAAAAGGCTGAAAGACACACAGGGCCAGGAATTGGCCCAACACTTAAATGGGTTGCTAAAAGGCCAAAACCCAGGTCCGACTACAAATGGCCCAACTGATTTATGGGCCGTCAACAGGCTGAAAGACACACCGGGCCGGAAATTAGCCCAACACTTAAATGGGTTGCTAAAAGGCCGAAAGATGTACATCCTGAAAATTGTCGCATCCCTTGAATGGGCCGTTAACAGGATGAAATCACATCGGGCCCATATTGAGCCCAAATATATAGCGGGCTGTTAATGGGCTCTTACTGACGATGGGCTGCAATGGTGTCAAATCTTTAACGAGCCATTGACGAGCCGAATTGGCACATCTTGTATGGGCCGTGGGCTTAAATGGACCTGACACAAATAGGCCTTATATGGGCCGGCCTGCTAATTTTTACTGGGCCGACCTTTTTCACCGGAATGGGCCACTGTTGGGTCGTGCCACGTGTCGACCTATCATAGGCGCCTCCTGTCCAATGAGGGGATGACATCTGTCCCAACAGTGAGGCAACACGTGTTTCCTCTAGCCAATGATGATTTTACACGTGGAGAATCCCCATTGGTCTGGGCTGTTAACGGGTTATCGGATCCAAAACCAGACCCGATAGCTTAACGGCATTCCGTTACGGTGGATGCCACGTGTTGGTCACCCTTGACGAAAGCACTTCTGTGGCGCGCGATTTATCTTCATAGAAGTGGACACTTTCGTGATGATAAATTTGGTAATGTCATGGAACACTTCTATGATAGCACAGGTATGACTATCTTGATTCTGTCATAAAATCATCATGGATGTACATGCATGACAAAAAATGCGACCTACTGTGACAAACATGTATCATAACGGAAGCGTATTTTTTTGTAGCGAGGGGGCTTGCCTGGAAGCTCTGCTGAAAGGGAAGAAGGGTCGTCGGTGACGTAGTCAATCACAGTGGCATCAACAGCGATCTCGGGGTCTACCAGCGAGAAGAGGGGGAAGAAACAGTAAATATAATGCAAATAGATGCAACACAGATGCATGACAGGGTAACACGCAGGGCTAGAGGTGTTCTAACGCGGTGCTACACGATAACGGCGAAGGGGGATATCGTCCGGGAAAGTTTTCCCGGGGTTAGGCATTTTCGGACAGACGAACAGGAGGGAAAATGTTTTATGTTCGCAACACTAGGGACGTGTGGCGGACGAAATACTGCGTGTTCGGATTCGTCTCGAAATTCTGAGCAACTTTCATGTATAAAACTTTTTCATTCGAGCTACATTTTCTATGATTTATCAAAGATTTAAACAATAATATGAAATTACTTTAATTCGAAATTAAATGCTAAAATGCTAGTTGCACCTAGCACAGTGTACACAAAGTATACACAGTGACTGACAGGTGGGACAGGGGGTCCCAGTTGACCAGTCAACCTTTAACTGGTCAACAGGGGGTGGGGCCCCTGTCAATGTCACATTGACTTAAACTAAACAGATTAATTAACTTAACAGATGACTAGGTTAATTAAGTTAATATAATTAGGTTAATTAATAAATTTAGAATTAATTAACATATTTTTTGTTTCTTTTCATTCATACAAAAGGGGGAGCTGGGCCCCATCTATCACTGGCTCAGAGCCATATCAGGGGCGATCACGGGCACGCGGGTGCCGGGGCGCGGGTGCCTGTGGGCAACTAGTGGAGGGAACGGCGAGGCCCGGCTGGAGCTGGCTCAGCCGGGGCCAGGCGACGCGGCGAGCGGGGCTGCAGGACAGGGGCAGCGCGGCACGTGGGCGAGGCCAGCGATGAGCGGGCGCGACCGTGCGTGGGGGCTGTGTCGCCAGCAATGGGCGAGGTCGCGGGAAGCAGCTGCGTCGGCGCAGCAGCAGGGCGCACACGAGGGAGGGTGCTGCGGGCGTGCGCGGGGGCGGCAGGAGCTGTGGGGCGCAGTTCGCAACTAGGGCGTAGAGGCGGGGTGCACCGCGTCCGCTGTCGGCAGATGCGGCCGTGGCCAAGCACGGATGGGCGCGGCTATTAGAGCGCCAGCTCGCAGAGAGCTCTGGGCGCGGCGACCGAACACGGGGATGGTGCTACGACGGCGGATGCGCATGGAAGAGCTAGGGGAAAGGGGAGCAGGGCTCACAGCAGAGTCATCAAGCAGATCAATGGGCTCAGGGGAGGCGCGATGGCGATGAATTTGACGATGAAGCTCGTCGGGGCCGATGAAGAAGATGGTCGGTCCAGTCGATGTCGTGGCTCTCGGCTTGAGCTGGTTGGCGTAGATGAAGCAGAGGATGTCCTGAAGCTCATGGTCAGGGTGGAGTGGTGAGGGGAGGTCGATGGCAGCAGGATCGACGAGACCATGGCGACAGGGCCGCGGGTGCAGACGGATCTAAGCGAGGGAGACGAGGGTGAGGGGAAATGGTCTAGGGTTTTGGCCGTGGGGGTCAGGGGCTCGGCCTAATGCTCCAATGGGACCAGGGGATGGCCACCACGCACCATGGCGTGGCCATGGCCGGTTGGATGGCCGCCACACACTCCTGTTCCTCCTGTAGGAGGAGCAAGGAGATGAGTGGGGTGTGGTCCTCCTAGCCCACTTGGGCCTCTTTTCCTTTCTTTTCTTTTACTCTGCCTCTGTTTCTTATTTAAAGGAGTTATTGAAATATTTTTGTTAAATGTGGCACTTTGCACAAAAATAGATAGGAACAAAGTGAATCTGCATAAAAATTTTGGGGTCAGAAGGAGTTGGCTAACCATTTTTAGAAATTGGAATGGCCAATTTAATTATTGTTGGACAACAAAATAAAATCCCAGGGGCATTTTGGGAACTCAAATGAGGTTGGTTTCAACGTGAAAATGATCAAGGGAATTTATAGGATAATATGAACATTTAAGTTTTACTGAACGAAGAAAATAAATTTTTCACTTGCATTTTAAATTTGAATTTGAGTTTGGTTTGAAACAAAGTGAGGATTAGCAACTTAAATATGATGACATGGCATCATTAGGCATGCGATTACTGTAGCATGATTATACGGACGTCACACTCACCTCGCATAAGCAAAGGCGCAGACGTGCAGTAGGGCATAACTGAGGGTTCGACCCATGCATGAAGGCCCTGTGTAAACCTTTCCACTATTAAATTTTGTTTTATTTCTTATAATAAATGCCTCGGCAGTTCAAATTGTACGGATAGATGTCCCGAGCTTATGGAAAATAAAAAAACACCCTTTACGGTGTTCGGGCATCCGTGTTGGCTAGCCCTTTTTTTCTTTTTTCCGCTCTCCAAACAGCTTGGCATGCACACATTGTGTAACAAATACAAATCCGTTAATTGACCAAGAGCTTGGTCTCTCCATCAGCTCCACGTACCAAGTCCGACACTGCTTTTCGTTATGTGTTCGATGTCTCGGATATTGCAATATATGCATCAGTTCCGAACTATGTCTTGGGTCAATAGTGGGGTTCCTGGCTACTGTGCTTGAGTTCTTACGTTCTGCATGTTCGGCTAAGAAGGTAAAGGAAAACCCCTACGATTGTACTTCTGGCTAGTCCAATCAAGCACCTCAGGGGAGAAAGCCGAAAACTGACCGTCATAGTAGGCGCGAACGAGTCGGCGATCTGACAAGTGTTAAACTCAAAAATCGTTGGTGATTTATCTGTGTCATATGCAAGGTTCATCCTAGCACAAACCACGTGATTCCAAAGGCATGCGTCGGCTTTCTTGTGCAACACAAAGCATCGGGGGCTAGCCATTAGCTCCCGCAGTCAAGCTCCTATGGCTAAGGGAAAGCAATAAAGCCGCATAGTTTGACTACCTAGTCTCTCTCACACACTACCACCTTCGGGCACCAAGACGTCGGCTAAGGGTAACAGTGTAGAGACGAAACAACCCTCTATTATTCACTTGGGGGCTGAAGCCGATTACCGGTAACTTCCAAAATGAACAAACGGCCGCAGAAGAGTCAAAATAAAATCACCATAGTATAAAACATGCAAACATGCCACATTACAAAGCACAAGGTCCAGTTGAGAACTTAATACAATCAGTCAATGATTACATCTTTGGAACAATGGCCCTCTGTCGCCCGAGCACCACCCATAACTTGTGCGAAGTACAGGTCGCGACGGCGATGCTCTTTTCCAACCGGCAGAGGACCAGTGGCCATGTCCATTGGCTTCACCTTAGGCCAATGAACTATGGTCTTAGCAAAGGCCAGCCTAGCTCCCTAGAGGCATGCAGAACGCTTCAATTCATCAATCCGGGGTGACGCGTCATGTAGCATGTCCACCAGGCCAAAGTAGATGCTCGGAATTGGCTCTAAGGGCCACAGCTGGACACAAAGGTCCTTCATGGCCGGCCCAGCCATCCGATGCAGCTCCATTAGCTCATTCATCTCATCGCTGAGGAGGGGAGGATGTTCGGGCGCTTGGAACTGCGCCCAGAACAGCTGCCGCTCAGTGTCCCCTTCCTGCCTGGCGTAGTGCTCCGATGCATCCACCACACTCCCTAGAAGCTCGGCGAAAATGCCCGCGGAGCGCCAGACCCGCGTCATCAATGCGAACCTGTTGCCGCCAAATACACTATGCAGTAAATATGGCTTACCATCTGCAATCTGCCTCACTTGGCGGAGCTCCTCGCGGGCACCCCGAACTTTGGTCCTGGTCTCCTAGAACTCCTTTTCCACCTTGGATAGCTCGGGGGACTGCTCTTTCTGTTTCTGCTCAAGGTCCTCACATTTCGTGATGGCATCCTTGAGCTCCTATTGCACAATGGCCACTTGAGAGCCACGTGCTTCTCGCTGGCAGTTTTTACCGCCCTAAGTTCGTACCCCGCCTTTTCGGCAGCCGCCCTCTTTTAGGCCGCCTCAGCCTCAGCCTTCTTCAGTGCGGCCTTGAGGCCCATGACCTCCACGGCAGCAGCTGCAGTCACCAAAACACCATGGACTCAGTACACAATCCGGCACATAATAGTGCAACAGTATCGACTATGCATCTTGATAGGGGCTTAGCTTGCGCCTCATCAAGCTGATTGTTGACAAGGTCAAGCTCTACATCAGAGTGTTTCAGCTTCTGATCCATCTCTTCCAGCGCTACGACATTAGAAGCCGCTGCCAAGGACGATGCTGCAATATCAAATCAATTATGATGCCTCAGCTCCTGCCTTATGGATATTTGATCCTTAGTAAGGTTTTTTGGCAATCCTCACAGTGTCCCAGGGGTTGTTATGCACAAGGCCTGTTCAAACTCCAGTTAAAATCTAAATCCGTTCTGCAGGGAAAGAGCATTACTTGACTCACCTTGAAGTCTATTAAAAGGCCTTTGACAACATTGTTCAGTCTGGTGTTGACGGACCGAACACCTTGTAGAACCGCACCCATAAGGGCGCAGGTTCGATGACGATGACGGAGCTGTTCACCAACTCCTCATCATGTCCGGCCAGACTGCCGCCGCCTGGTTGTTGGTGTTTCCGCGGGCGGAGGGACCTCAACCCCCCTCCATTGGAATGTAGGACCGGCACCTCCGAGGACCTTGGGGGCTCACGTGTGGCTGGCTGGGAGGGCCCAAACGGTCTGGGCTCCCCTCCCGTGTTCTCCAGGAGGGACACATCCTCCTGGTCTTTGGTGACCGAGGCGTCGGCCTCGGCCATGATTGCGTCGCCGCCCTCCCCTGTGTTCGGACAAGGAGGGGTCCTTCGAGATAACACCACCCTGGCCTCTTCAGTGTCCAGGGGAGGCGCGGAGCGCGAAGCTGATCCGTTGTCTGCAAGCTCGGCAGGTGGAGAGGCCCCCTCTGAGGTCTGCTCGACAGGGTGGCCGCACGGTGGGTTGTGATATCACGTGATCAGTTTCTATCACCAAAGGACTATAAGAACAAAGTGAGTAAGAAATATTGAAATTCATACCTTGTGGCGGGAGGCTTGACCCTGAGGTCCTTTTCCGGGACCTCCTCAGATGCCACGGACCCCTCGTCAGATCCAAGCTCTCGAGCAGGACCAACTTGGGTGTACATTGCCTCTTTGAGGCCCGAGGAGGTTGCTCCTCCTCGACATCTTCGGACGCTGCCCTCTTCTTGGAGTGGGAGGAGGCACTTTCCTCCTCGTCCCCATCGCAGCAACTCCGGCCATGGTGTCCGAACAACCTCTCAAGCGGAGGCCTGTCCTGGCCTTCGACAGGTCTTTCTTCTTCTTTCCTTTCTTCTCTAGCACCTCGTAACATGCCTCGATTAGCGCCTCCCCCGGTGGACCTGACCGAGGCTCTTTGGGTAGTGGAGTCGGGCTGCTGATCTTCTTGGCCTTCTCAAGCCAGCCTTACGGAGGCAATAAAAAGAAACTTAGACCAAACTTCATACAACATGACCACCTGAATATAAATTAGGCGAAAGGTCAATTACCTTCTTCGGGGTGGTCATGCTTCCACCCGATATAAATTCGACTCCACCCATGTGGCGTCAAGACCGATGTCTTCATTATCGGCTGACCACTCCTCTTGGAGCTTGAACATCAGCTTCCACACCTTGTCATGGGTGGAGTCGAAGAAATACTGCACGGTGGCCGGATCCCCAGATTTGTAAGACCACATCAAGGTGGCCCTCTGCTGGCAAGGAAGGAGGCAGCGACCGGGCATTATCTGGACCATGTTGGTCAGCTCAGCGCCAGACTACATCACATTGGAGATGCGTTTTTGCAGCATCTTCACCTCATCGGCGGAGCCCCAGTTAAGATCTTTCTTGGTCCACAAAGTCAATATCGCAGGGGGTCCGGATCTAAATTTGGGAGCCGCTGTCCAGCCCTCATCCCGTGGTTCTGTAATGTAGAACCATTCCTACTGCCACACCTTGACGGTCTCGATGAATATGCCCTCTAGCCATTGAACTCGAGTGAGCTTGCAGTCCGCCTGGGTGCCGCCGACTACCTTCGGCTTGACGTTGAACAACTTCAGCCACAAGCCAAAATGCGGCTGTACTCGCAGGAGGGACTCACAAACAATGATGAAGGCCGAAACATGGAGGAGTGAGTTGGAGGCTAGATCATGAAAGTCCAGCCCGTAAAAGAACATCAAACCCCGAATGAAGGGATGCAGGGGAAATCCCAGCCCTCGGATGATGTGGGGAAGTAAAACCACCCTCTTGCCTGGCTTGGGCGTGGGGACGACTTAGCCCTCGAGGGCCTGGTGAGCGACGTTGGCCGACAAGTAGCCGGCTTGCTTCAGCTCCTCGATATCGTTGTTGGTGATGATAGAGGCCTCCCACTTGCCATTGGCACCGGATCCGGCCATGGCCGAAGCAAGGGAGGGGCTCGGAAGGGACTCTCTACGGAAGAATAAGGCAGGGGGCTGGAGCTCTGGAGATTGGGAAAGTGATAGGGAGAGGTGTAAGAGAGCGTAGGCAGGTAACTGCAGTTGTTCCTCTTTTATTGGCCAAGGAGAAGCCAATGGTTCCTTTTTTTCACACCGCGGGCCTCTCCAGTTCCCGATACACTTGCGACATTATGCGCGGTGGGGTAATAGAAATCGTTGATCATATCCCCTAAAAATGGGGCACTATCTTTGTGTTGATGAGACATGCCAATGGAGGGGCGGTCTCGAGCCGCGTATCAAGAACTTCCAGTCGTTTGGTGTTATGACCAAATGCGGCCCTTCGCCAAAAAGTTGTCAGACGAGTGCACTATTAACATTGGGGCACTCTGGCCTTCGATGCTAAGCAAAGCTAATACTCTGGATTCCTGACACCACTCCACTCCGAGCACGCCTAGGACAGGATGAAGAACTCGCCTTGCAATCCGAAGACCATGGGATGTGCAGATGCCGGACACAAGCCCTGGTGTTGGAGGCTAGTTCGGGGGCTACTAAGGGAGTGGAGGATTAAGGGGTCCTCGGGCCACCGGCCCATGCCTATGGGCCAGACTGATGTGGGCTACTATGGAGCCAAGCTGGAGCACAGACTCGTGACCAGATAGGAGATCTTCAGGGTCGTGCTCCGCCCTCCAAGTCAGGATTTAGTATGATCTTTCCTTCATTGTAACTGAAGGTATGAAACCCAAACCCTACTAGTGTCTATATAAACCAGAGGGTTTTAGTCTTTTGAGAGAGAGCAACATCCAATACCCCATCAACCTAGGGTTTAGCTGGCCTGATCTCGTGGTAGATCGACTCTGTAATCATACCATACACATAAAATACAATCAAGCATGACATAGGGTTTTACCTCTTAGCGACCAGCCCATCAAGGCCACGGGGATGGTCGCTAGCGCAGGCATAGGGATGGGAGCTAGGACAGGCACGGGGGCAGCAACCGCCACAGCTAGCTCGTTCAAGGCCATTAAAATTGTGACGCGTGCCATCACCTAAATGATTAGCAGAACGCCCATGATTGAAATTATACAAACGTTTGAGATGATAATGTGGCAGCTATTTGTTTCAAAATGGCTTTGTTGGCTGTTCATTCGTGCGCCTTCTCTCAAAGTGGACACAGAAAATACCACAGCATGTTGGTGCCATTCCATGATAGCATACCAAATTTCATGAATTTCATACATGTTTTGGATTTACTAGAATTTTAAAACCAAGTATCTCAATGTTCGCGGCCGAGGCATGATGCCGATGTGTTTGAAGTTCATTCCCATTTCTTGCATGAGACCTAAGCATGCACGCAAGGACACACATATGATATTTCAACCCAATTTGCTACAATGTGGCATGTGCCTGTAGTTCAAATTTTAATTATGCATTTAAAATTCCTAGTAAACGCGGTTGATGTATAAAAATGTCCAAACAAACCCCGAATAATTCCAAATTTTATAACACTCATGTTGTATCTAGAAAAAATCAAGGTGAGAAGAGGCAACAAATGTCGTTTCATCCAGAAAGGTGACATGCGTTCCCAACAGGAACCACGAGGCTTCTTGGGAGAAGCTCTGATTTGTGAGGAGCGTATACTAAAACTTGCCCCAAATGGGACAGTTTTATTTACCATAGCATGTTGGTGCCGTTCCATGATAGCATCCCAAGTTTCATGAAATTTAGATGAGTTTTGGATTTACTAGAATTTAAAGACAAAGTATCACAGCGTTTGCCGGCAAGCAATGGTGCTGAGGTGTTTGAAATTCGTTCCCATTTCTTGCGTGGGACCTAAGCATTCACCCAAGGATACACATTTGATTTTTAACTCATTTTTCTACACTGGTGCATGTGCCTGTAGTTCAAATTTGATTTATGCACATAAAATGCCTAGAAAATTTAGTTAATGTATAGAATGTCCGAACGAACCCAGAAAAACTCGAAATTTTAACATGGCACTCCTGTTGCTCTATGTTGCCACTAGACAAAAAATTGAAACCAAGAAGAGGCAGCAATATTGTTTCATCCATGAAGGTAGCACGTTTCCTACTGGAACCATGAGGCTTGCTGTGAGAATCTCTGGTTCGTGAGAAGCTTATACCCAAACCTGCCCCAAATGGGACAATTTTTTTACCAAACATGTTGATGCCGTTCCATGATAGCATGCCAAGTTTCATGAAACTCATACGAGTTTTGGATTTACTAGACTGTGAAAACCATGCATCTCAATGTTTGTGGACGAGCAACGGTGCCGAGGTGTTTGAAATTCATTCTCATTTCTTGCATGAGACCTAAGCATGCAACCAAGGCACACATTTGATTTTTCAACCCATTTTTATGCACTGGAGCATGTGCCTATAGTTCAAATTTGAATTGTGCACATAAATGCGTAGAAAACTCTGTTAATGTATAAAAATAATAAAATGAACCCCAAAAATTCCAAATTTTAACACGACACTCCTGTTCGCCTATGTTGCCAGTAGAAAAAAATTGAAACCAAGAAGAAGCAACAAATAGAATTTCGTCCACAAATGTGACATGTTCCCTATCGGAACCATGAGGCTTCTTGTGAGAAGCTCTGGTTTGTGACAAGCTTATACCAAAACCTGCCCCAAATGGGAGAATTTTTTTACCACAACATATTGGTCTCGTTCCATGATAGCAAACCAAGTTTCATGAATTTCAAACGAGCTTTGGATTTACTGGAATTTAAAAACCATGTATCCCAATATTTGTGGTCGAGCGATGGTGCCGAGGTGTTTGAAATTTATTCTCACTTCTTGCATGGGACATAAGCAAGCAACCAAGGACACACATTTGATTTTTCAACCGATTTTCATGCACTGGAGCATCTGCCTGTAGTTCTAATTTGAATTACACACATAAATGCCTAGAAAACTCAGTTGATGTACAAAAATGTCCAAACGAACCCCGAAAAATTCCAAAATTTAACACGACACTCGGGTTGTTCTACGTTGACACTAAAAAAATTCAAAGAAAGAAGAAGCAATGAATATCGTTTCATCCACAAAGCTGACAATTTCCCTACCAGAACCATGAGGCTTCTTGTGAGAAGCTTATAACAAAATCTGCCACAAATGGGACAAAAAAATTACCACAACATGTTTGTGCCATTCCATGATAGCATGCCAAGGTTCATGAATTTCAGACGAATTTTGGAATTACTAGAATTTCAAAACCAAGTATGTCAACTTTTACCGATGAGCCATGGTGCCAAGGTGTTTGAAATTCACCCCTATTTCTTGCATGGGACAGAAGCATCCACCCATGGACACATATATGATTTTACAACCCATTTTGGTGCACCGGAGAATGTGCATCTAGTTTAGTTTTGAATCATCCACCTGAAATGCTAAGAAAACCCGGTTAATGTATAAAAATGTCCAAATGAACCCTGGATAATTCCAAAAAATTTGATGACACACCTATAGTTGCATGTTCACTTCAGATAAAAGGTCTAGCAATTCAAATACCCTCCTTTTCCGCTGTGACCCCATTATGTATTTCAAATCAAGACGAAAAGTCAAGTAGATCACACACACTTAACTATCACCAACCGTGTGAGATGCAGTACCAAATATCTTGGAGCACCATCGGAGTAGTATATGGCTTACGTGAGAAGGTGCATTGGCTACAGTCCACAGCCGGCGCATCAAGCACACTAGCTCGCTCCCCAAATATCATTTCACTGTTCAATCGTCGCCGGTCAAAGATGGGAACATGGACCCGCGTCGTGAGGGCAACTTCGGCGACCCACTCTGGCATGAACGCGACTGCAGCCACCATGCATGTGCTAACAACCTGCGTGAGCGCGGCTACAATCTGCGACCGGGTAGCCAAGGCAGCCCAAATGGCCATTGTTGGTGCTTAGGTGGCGATAGCAATATCTGCGACGGGGATAGCAACTGGTGAGAGCGGTAAAACAGCTATCCGTTCTACAGTGGCAGCCTTAGCCCTCATGGAGGCCGCCCATGACCATGTCGAGGCTGCCCATGCCCAGCTCCTGGCTGTCACTGCACAAATCGCACGAAGTTTCTTCGACATCAGTCGGCAACCCATGGCCGAAGAGTTGGCAATCGATGAGAGTGTTCGAGTAGCTGTCCGTTCGTTCGCGACATACCTTGCCATGATGGAGCTCGTCCAAGCCCAGACAGCGGCCGCCCACACCCAACTCGTGGCGGCCTTTTCCAAAGATATGGCGGATGCAGATGGCAAGATGCTTGCCGGGTATTTTGTGATGGATGCCATGGAGCCCCTTCCCAAGGATATCGTCGGGCGTGAGCTGGACATGGAGGAGGCGGCAAAGATCGAGGAGCGCCAGCCAGAGTAGTACTCTTTGTTTAGAGCATCGGTCTTTAATTTGTTAGAGTAATGTTTAGGTCCGCTAGTTCTGTTTAGAGCTCGATTATGAAGTGTGGGTGTGCTATAGGCTCTTTTGTGTACCCAAATTATGCAATGACGTGGATGACCACTGTAACCAGGGAAATTCAGACCAAATTTGCACGTTCAAACACATCACATGGGGTAAGCTATATGAATTGTTTGTGATGTTCACATATCGTACACAGTGTTGAATAAGGGACCATGTCCTATGAGACTTTGTTCGCCAACTTTTCGCTCCACCGAGCTAAAATTTCTAGCTTCCGCAGAAAAATCTACCTCCCTGCCACCTTCCACTGACCAAAAGCAACATTTCCCCTGTTTCCGCCTTCCTTTAAAAGTTCAAACCTTCACTGCTTGCTTGCAACGCCACCTCGTTGTCGACGACCCTCCTTCACGCTGCTCGGCCTCGTCGATCTAGGCAGGTAATCCACACCCAAACCCCATCCTCCTCCTCCTTCTACATCACACATGCCCTGACCGCCGTCATGACACCTTCCTCCCAAATCACTGACCCATCCTCCAAATAAGCACCACCTTAAGCCATGGTACACGTAGTATAGCCAGGAGCTCAAGGAGCATTTGGCAGCGGAGAAGAAAACCACGGTCGCACTCGCGGATAATGTTGCTATGGCTGCCATTCGTGCCGACCCTAGATCTTGGGGGAGCACCTCGCCATTGAGGCCACCGTTCATACCTCGCACGCCAATGCTGCTACGCGGTTGGCTGCTTTAAATGACAGTTCATGGCATTTTCTCGAGGCCATCGTTGGTGCCTTCGCCGAAGACTACGAGGTGTTTTCTCAGCGTGCCAGTTCTTACCTCAACTCGAGAGCCAGCAGGTTGGTGCCCGGAGCGGCTCAGGCAACTTAGCACTACGAGGAGGGCACCCACAATAGGGAGGCCTCCCCCTCTTCCAACTCCAAGGAGCCAATCGTTATCGATATCTCCGACGATGAGGAGTAGATTGTATTATTAGCTCACTATAAGGACCTATGTTCAGTTTCCTAGCTACGTCGGTTAAGCATGTTCAGTTTACCTGTTGCATGTGCTGCACCTACCTTTACTTAACAAATTCTAGTGAATTGTCGTATGTACTTTTACCATGCAATCTGATTCTCCAGTAAATATGTTCTATATGTCGTGCAATGTGGTGCTCACTTATTAACTGTTTGGATAATTTGTTGTCGTGTTCAGTTAACTAATTGGTTCAATTCTGCAATGTGATGTTCAATTCTTCTGGGTGCAATTTTGTATTGTCTTCCATGCGAGAATAAATCGAATTTGGCTCTACAAAATACATGAGAAACAAATACAATTGCTTTATTTCCAAGTTGTCAAGCATGCTTGGTTTGGTTAACCGTCTGATCTTATAGTATGTTATATATTGTGCAATGGTGCTCGGTTAATGTTTGGTTCATTTCTTGTAGTGTTTAGTTAACTGTTTGGTTCAATTCTACAATGCAATGTTCAATTGTTGTGGATGCATTTTTTTATTGCCCACCATGTGAGAAATAAATAAACTTTGCTATACTAAATACATGAGAAACAAATACAATTGCTATATTTCCGAGTCATTAAGCATGTTTGTTTGGTTAACTGTATGATCTTCTAGTATGTTATATATTGTGGAATGTGGTGCTCAATTAATGTTTGGTTCATTTGTTGTGGTGTTTACTTAACTTTTTGGTTCAATTCTGCAATGCGATGTTCAATTGTTGTGGGTACAATTTTGTATTGTTATGCATGTGAGGAATAGACCGAATTTGGTTGTACTAAATACACGAGAAACATATACAATTGCTATATTTCGTAGTTCTTAATCATGCTTGGTTTCGATAAATGGCTTCTCGGTGTCGCTCGAATTAATCTGCTGAATCTACAATGTGTTTATTTTTGATCAACATATTTTACTGATAGTATGCCAACCCTCACTTAACCTGATCAATAACTAACTTATATGTGTTGCAGGGAAACACTGGGAAGCACAGAGGTTTACAATCGAGGCTTGCACATGCATGGTCCTTTGTATAATAGCACATTATTGTGCAATTGCAGGAACCATTCTAATATATAGGTTTCAACAATTTGGTCTTGCACATGTAGGTCCCGCTGTCAGAGGTTTTGACCCATTGTTCAACCCATTTTGCATATGGGGAAATGAGTTGTCCAAGAATATCAGTCAAGCCAAGAAACTCAAAAAGATTGTTAGGATAAAGAAACTAGCCATGAAAAACAACAAGATCTTTGTCTACAAAATGAAGAAGACATCAGTGCACTAAGGATGATACTAACTATTGTACCTTGTCTTTCTTATTCCTTTGCACCATTTCCAAATTTAGAGAAGATATTTATGCATATCTTTGTTTTCAGGCCTTTCCAAAGGAGTTCACTGACGATCACCTCTCAAACCACCTATATGGATAGGACGCGAGGAAGGTATTCATAAAACACCCACGATACAATATTGAAGTCTTCTGCAAGACGACGAAGGTTGGTCGGTCAATCATCCACAGGCACTAGCCTAAAGTTGCAAGGACCTTCAACATCAATGAAGGATCAATATTCTCCTTCCGCTTCAGCATTTTTCTAGATGAGATTCATCTGTCTATCTACCGTCTATGATGCTAATTTCCAAAGGTTATAGATGTTGCATGTGAAGCTTGGTGCTGGTGCAGTTGTGTAATGGGGTAGCTAGCTATATGCCAATATGGTGTAACTGAGTGCTAAAGCTATATGATGTTCTACTCTGATGTATTTCAATTATGAAATCCTGGTTCCATAATACGAAAATGAAATATATTGTGCGCTTAATATGGAATGTCAATTTGATTAATAAATGGATTATTAATAATAGGCCAATTAGCCCGTTTATTGGGGTTTTCTATTGCAAACGGTTATTGAGACAACACAATGGGCGGTGACCTCACACAACACACATAGTTTCTAGGAAGAAAACGTGTTGGATCAATGAACAATCACACACGACTTCATCTTGAAAATTGTTTGCGTTAGGCCACCTTGAGCAAACATTTTGCACATAAAAAGTGTGTGTGATGGACAGCCTATGCTACACAGTTTCTTTTATGCACTGTGCGTGATGCATTCAATAACGCAAACAATAAAATTGTTAATATCTTCTCCAATGGCAATGCTATCACAAACGATTTGATGGGGAAAATTGTGTGTGATATATGTGCAAATGGAAACGTTTGTCTGGGATTCATTGTGTAGGATGTACATTCGAATGGAAATGCTCTTCTTGAATTGACTGTGTGGGATGTACATACAAACGGAAACATATTCCTTGGATTGACTGTGTGGGATGTAAATACAAAGGGAAATGTTTCTCTAGGGTTCACTGGGTGGGTGTACTTATGAACAGAAACAATTGGGACTATATAGTTTTATGCGATTGCTAGCCTGATCGCACATGAGCTCATTTTGCCCAACGTGTTTCACCGAAGGGCCTATCCATGATGGTTTTTGGGTCGTGTGGGAAGGACCCCCCTATCGCCCACACTAGCAAGGCGACGATTTAAAATGCCGTCGCGGAAAGGGGTTAAAAACCGTTTGTATAGCAGCTCATTGTACCTGTGTATATCTAATTAGAGAGTCAACAGGAATTGGTCATTCACATGGTTAGTCATAAAATCCTACATAAAACTTGTAGATCACTGAATATGATATGTTTGATTCCTTGCAGTAGTTTTGCGATATAGAGATGCTAATATGTGGGAGGTACTAGTGAATGATTGTGGCTTAGTAAAAATATTGGTGTTAAGGTTTACGATTGCTGAAGCATGCATGTATAGTCTTCAATTATGCTAAGAAGTTGGAGCATGATTTATCATTGAGTGTCTTCCATTGCATGGGGCTCGGGCGCACGCGATGGTTAGCTCCTACCAACCTCTTACCTAGGGGCATGCGTAGTAGTACTGTCGGCCCAGTGGAAACTAGGGTACCATGAGGCCGCTGCCTCCGGCCCAGGAAGCAACACCTGGAGAGGGCCTCAATAGGCGGCCCAGTTGTGGGTACCGCGAAGCAAGACACCTCGCGAGGACCCTCTCCAGGAGGCAAGACTCTACAGGAGATCACATCAAGCGGCAGGCAGCCTCACGAGGCCCCCCTCACGAGGTGACCCATCGCGAGGCCTTTTGCAAGAGGGAGCACCATATGACGTTGTCATGTGCCCATCACGTGGGTGACATGCTTGCACTAGATGAAGACAATAAACACCATCATCGGTATGCTTCAGTGCTATACAAACAGTTTTTAACCCCTTTCCACGACGGCGTTTGGAACCGTCACCTAGTGAGTGACTGTGGTAGGGGGGGTCCTTCCCACATGACCCAGAAACCGTCGGGGATATGCCTTACTGGCACACACGCTCGGTAAAATGAGGTCGTGTGCGACCGACAAGCGGCCAAATACGGTTATGTACAGTAGTGCTAAAAAATACAATTATACAGGTGAAATCATTTCCAGTCATAAGTACATCCCACACAGTCAGTCCCTGCTAAACGATTCCGTTCGTATATACATCCCACACAGTCACTCCAAGGAAAACATTTGCGCAAGGTGGCTTAACGCAAACAGTTTTCAAGAGAATGTCGTGTGTGATTGTTCATTGATCCAACACAGTTTATTCCTAGAAACTGCGTGTGTTGCCTGAGCTCATCGCCCATGGTGTTTTCTCAATAACCATTTGCAATAGGAAAACCCAATTAGCAGGCTAATTGCCCTATTATTAACAATCCATTTATTAATCTAATTGACATTCATATTAAGCACATAATATATTTCATTTCTATATTAAGAAGCAGGATTTCATTATTGAAATACATCCGAGTACAACATGATATAGCTTCAACACTTTGCTACCCCATTACACAACTGCACCAACACCATGTTTCACATGCAAAATCTAGAACCTTTCGAAATTAGCTTCATAAATGGTACATAGACAGATGCATCTCATCTGGGAAACTGCTGAAGCGGAAGGCGAATATTGAGCCTTCATTCGTGTTGAAGGTCTTTGCAACTTTAGGCTAGTGTCTGTGGATGATTGACCGTCCATCCTTCGTCCTCTTCAAGAACACTTCAATATTGAACTTTGGGTGTTGTACGAAAACTTTCCTCGCCTCCTGACCATAGAGGTAGTTTGAGAGGTATTCATCAGTGAACTTCTTTGGTAAGTCCTGAAAACAAGGATGTGCATAAATATCTTCTCTATATTGGAAATGGGGAAAAGGAATAAAAAAGGCAAGGTATAATAGTTAGTACCATCTTGTAAACCTCAGTGCTTCCCATTGTTTCCCTGTAACACATATAAGGTAGTTAGTCATCAAGTTAAAAGGGTTCGCATGCTATCAGTACTAGTAAATTGTACGTGCTTTGCACGTCATTTAAGTATATATAAAAACATGGAAAAATACATTTGAATATGTATTTCCTTTTCTAGAATCGTACTGGACAAGATCCAACTTGGTTCTTACCTCTCTAGAATCTAGATTGGTCTAGCCTCTTTTAATTAGAGTATCGGATAAGCATGTGGATAGATACTCCTAGAACACATGAGATGGTAGAGTTGGGTTTTCAATTAGAAGGCCACGTGGCAGTATCCTATGAGTTAAAATCTATATCCAACGGATGATAATGCTCAAATTTGCCATCTCTTGACTATTGGATGGGCATATCCAATGACTAATATTTGAAGCTATTGGCACACTATATAGTAGTATAGAAAATATGTTGATGAAAAATAAGCACATTGCAGATTCATCAGATTAATCAAGCCACATGGAAAACCCATTTATCCAAACCAAGCATGATTAAGAACTAGGAAATATAGCACTTGTATATGTTTCTCATGTATTAAGTGTAGCCAAATTCGATTTATTCCTCACATGGTATACAATAACAGAATGTAGCCAAAACAATTGAACATCGGATTGCAGAATTGAACCAAGCAGTTAAATAAACACCACCACAAATGAGCCAAATGTTAATTGAGCACCACATTGCACAATATAACATACTCCTAATAGAAGATCAGACAGTTAACCAAACCAAGCATGCTTAACAAATTGGAAATATAGCAATTGTATTTGTTTCTCATATATTTAGTATAGCCAAATTCGATTTATTTCTCACATGGTATACAATAACAGAATGCACACACAACAATTGAAAATCGCATTGCAGAATTGAACAAATAGTTAACTAAACACCACAACAAATGAACCAAACGTTAACTGAGCACCACATTACACAATATAACATACTCCTAATAGAAGATCAGACAGTTAACCAAACCAAGCGTGCTTGACAACTTGGAAAATTGCACGCTAAAGAATTGAACATCACATTTGCAGAATTGAACCAAATAGTTAAGTGAACACCACATTGCACGACATATAGAACATATACACTAGAGCAGAAGATTGCATGGTAAAAGTAGATAGCACAATTCACTAGAATTTGTTAAGGAAAGGCAGTAGCTAGCAAACTAAACATGGGTCCTTATAGTGAGCTAATAAGACAAGATACTCATTGTCGGAGATATCGATGACGATTGGCAGTGAGTTGCCTGAGCCGCTCCGGGCACCAACCTACTGGCTCTCGAGATGAGGTAAGCACATGCACGCTGAGAAAACACCTTGTAGTCTTCATTGAAGGCAAGGATGGTGGCCTCGAGAAAACGGCACGAACTATCTTTAAAGCATCCAACCGCACCGCGGCGTCGGTGCACGAGGTGTCGATGAGGTGCTCCTTTAAGATTTGGGGGTCGGCACGAATGGCAACCATCGCGACCTCATCCGCGCGTGCGGCCGCGATTTGCTTCTCCGCTGCCAAATGCTCCTTGAGATCCTGGCTATACTACATGCAGCATTGATTAGGGCGGCGCTTATTTGGTGGAGGGGTCGGTGATTTGGGTGGAAGGTGCCGCGCTCGCATCGACGGATGGGGCATGTGGGATGTGGAAGGAGGAGGAGGATGGGGGTCGGGTGTGGATTACCTGCCTGGATAGGCGAGGCCGAGCAGCGTGAAGGAGGGTTGCCGACAAGGAGGCGGTGCTGCAAGCAAGGAGTGAAGGTTTCAACTTGGAAAGGAAGGCAGAAATAGGGGAAATATGGATTTTGGTAAGGGGGAGGGGGCGGGGAGGTAGATATTTCCGCGGAGCCAAAAATTTGGAATCGCTTCAGTGAAAAAACTTGCGCGAAAAGTGTCATCGGACACGGTCCCTTATTAAGAGCTGGCTGTGGACTGTAGCCGTCGCACCTTCTTGCGTAAGCCATAGGCGTACTATACATCGACGGTGCTCCAGGATATTTTGTACTGCATCTCACACGGTTGGTGATAATAAACTGTGTGAGATCTACTTCATTTTTCTTCTTGATTTGAATTACATAATGGGGTCGCAGCGGCAATGGACGGTGTTTGAATTGCTAGACCTTTTATCTGTAGTGAACATGCAACTATATGTGTGTCGTAAAAGAATTGGAATTAATCAGGATTCGTTTGGACATTTTATACATTAAATTGGTTTTCTAGCCATTTCAGATGCACAATTCAAAATTAAACTACATGCACATGCTCCGGTGCACCAACATGGGTTGTAAATCATATATGTGTCCATGGGTTTATGCTTATGTCACACGCAAGAAATGGGGATCAATTTCGAACACCACGGCACCGTGGCTCTCCGGAAAACGTCGACGTACTTGCTTTTGTAGTTCTAGTAAATCCAAAAGTCGTCCGAAATTCATGAAACTTGGCATGATATCATGGAGCGACATCAACATGCCATGGTAAAAATTTTGTCTCATATGGGGCAGGTTTGGGTATAAGCTTCTCATAAATCAGAGCTTCTCACAACAAGTGTGATGGTTTCGGTATGGAACGTTTCACCTTTCTGGACGAAACGATAACCGTTGCCTCTTCAAGATTTCAATTTTTTTTCCTAGTGTCAACATAGAACAACAGGAGTGTTCTGTCAATTTTTAGGATTTTTTGGGGTTCGCTTGGACATTTTTATACATTAACTGAGTTTTCTATGCATTCATGTGCATAATTCAAATTTGAACTACATGCACATGCTCTGATGCATATAAATTAGTTGAAAATTCAAATATGTGTCCTTGGTTGCATGCTTAGGTCCCATGCAAGAAATGAGAATGAATGTCAAACACCCTGCCACCGTCACTCGACCGCAAACATTGAGATACCTGGTTTTTAAATTCTAAAAATCCATAGCTCGTCTGAAATTCATGAAACTTGGCATGCTGTCATGGAGCGGCATCAACATGCCATGGTAAATTTTCTGTCCTATTTGGGGCAGGTTTGGGGATATGCTTCTCACAAACCAGAGCTTCTAACAACAAGCCCGATGGTTTCGGTAGGGAACGTTTCACCTTTCTGGACGAAACGTTATCCATTGCCTCTTCTCGATTTCAATTTTTTCCTGGTGTCAACATAGAACAACAGGAGTGATGTGTTAATTTTTGGGATTTTTGGGGGTTCGCTTGGACATTTTTATACATTAACTGAGTTTTCTATGCATTCATGTGCATAATTCAAATGTGAACTACGGGCACATGCTCTAATGAATATAAATTGGTTGAAAATTCAAATATGTGTCCTTAGTTGCATGCTTAGGTGCCATGCAAGACATGAGAATGAATGTCAAACACCCTTCCACCGTCACTCGACGGCAAACATTAAGATATCTGGTTTTTAAATTAAATGCAAAACTCGTCTAAAATTCATGAAACTTGGCATGTTATCATGGAGCGGCATCAACATGTCGTGGTAAATTTTTTGTCCCATTTGCGGCAGGTTTGGGGATATCCTTCTCACAAACCACAGCTTCTCACAACAAGCCTGGTGGTTTCGGCAGGGAACGTCCCACCTTTGGGGACGAAACGATATCCATTGCCTCTTATTGCTTTCAAAAAAAATTCTCATGTCAACATAGAAGAACAGGAGTGTTGTTTCAATTTTTGAGATTTTTCGGGGTTTGTTTGGACACTTTTATGCATTAATTGTGTTTTTCAATGCATTTATGTGCATAATTTAAGTTTGAACTACATGCACATGCTCTAATGCATATAAATTGGTTGAAAATTCAAATATGTGTCCTTGGTTGCATGCTTAGGTCCCATGCAAGAAGTGGGAATGAATGCTAAACACCCTGCCACCGTCACTCGGCCGCAAACATTGAGATACCTGGTTTTTAGATTCTAGTAAATCCAAAATTCATCTGAAATTCTTGAAACTTGGCATGCTATCATGGAGCGGTATCAACATGCCGTGGTAATTTTTTTGTCCCATTTGGGGCAGGTTTGGGGATATGCTTCTCACAAACCAGAGCTTCTCACAACAAGCCTGATGGTTTCAGTAGGGAAAGTCCCACCTTTGGGGACGAAACTATATCCATTGCCTCTTACTGCTTTCAAAAATTTTCTCCTGTCAACATAGAACAACAGGAGTGTTTTGTCCATTTTTGGGATTTTTCGTGGTTCATTTGGACATTTTTATGCATTAGTTGAGTTTTTTTAATGCATTTATGTGCATAATTCAAATTTGAAATACATGCACATGCTCTAATGCATATAAATTGGTTGAAAATTCAAATATGTGCCCTTGTTGCATGCTTAGGTCTCATGCAAGAAATGGGAATGAATGTCAAACACCCTGCCACCGTCACTCGGCCGCAAACATTGAGATACCTGGTTTTCAAATTCTTGTAAATCCAAAATTCATTTGAAATTATTGAAACTTGGCATGCTATCATGGAGCGGTATCAACATGCCGTGGTAATTTTTTGTCCCGTTTGGGGCAGGTTTGGGGACATGCTTCTCACAAACCAGAGCTTCTCCCAACAAGCTTGATGGTTTCGGTAGGGAAAGTCCCACCTTTGGGGACGAAACTATATCCATTGCCTCTTATTGCTTTCAAATTTTTTCTCCTCTCAACATAGAACAACATGAGTGTCGTGTCAATTTTTGGGATTTTTCGTGGTGGTTCATTCGGACATTTTTATGCATTAATTGAGTTATTTAATGCATTTATGTGCATAATTCAAATTTGAACTACATGCACATGCTCTAATGCATATAAATTGGTTGAAAATTCAAATATGTGTCCTTGTTACATGCTTAGGTCCCATGCAAGAAATGGGAATGAATGTCAAACACCCTGCCACCGTCACTCGGCCGCAAACATTGAGATACCTGGTTTTAAATTCTAGTAAATCCAAAACTTGTCTGAAATTCAAGAAACTTGGCATGCTATCATGGAGCGGCATCAACATGCCGTTGTAATTTTTTTGTCCCATATAGGGCAGGTTTGGGTATATGCTTCTCACAACAAGCATGATGGTTTCGGTAGGGAACGTCCCACCTTTGGGGACGAAACGATATCCATTGCCTCTTATTGCTTTCAAAAAAATTCTCGTGTCAACGTAGAACAACAGGAGTGTTGTGTCAATTTTTGGGATTTTTCGGGGTTCGTTTGGATATTTTTATGCATTAATTGAGTTTTCAATGCATTTATGTGCATAATTCAAATTTTAACCATTCACGTGACGCCACGTGTCTTGGTTTTAATGGCTATAGGTTTTAATGGCTCTTGATCGTGAACATTTTAGATAGAACACCCATATGCACTGCGAGAGCAGGATTTGTGCAGTTCTTCAATGCAAACGGTTCTTTTGGATGACCCATGTGCAACCACTTACAAACAATTTGGTAAGCTTTGCATCTATCATATTGGGTATGTTGCCATTTGTCAAACTGAAAGATTGACATTTGTTGATCTAGTAACATTGCCATTTGTCAACCTTGCACTGCAATTTATCAAAATATGAAGCTAAAAATCACTAGCATTATCTAATTTTTGCAATTAAAATTCAGTAATTAAGCATAGATGGAGGCGAGGAGGCGTGTTCAGCCGGGCGTGCAGCGGGCGGCGCAATACTATTCAATTGGACAACGGGCGGCACAGTTCTTGATATGGCTTTAATGCAGACAAGGGAGGGGGTAGCAGTTCCCGAAATGTTGAACGGTCAATGATGCATCCTCCTTCAATTAGCATCATGAATGCATGAGGGAAGTAATGGGAGGAGGACTGGGAAAAGAGGCACCCCAATGTGAATGCAACGCAGTTTGCACTCATATAAAATTGCCCCTCCATTCCAATGCATCTGCCACATTGTACGCACCTAAGCATTCGCCTAAGCATCTACACTAAGCGCAAAAGTGCTCACTCCAGACCCATGGCGGCGATGCACGCGAGCAGCTAGCGGCTGTGCTAGGCGGTCCACGACACCGGCCTACGGCATGGCACCAAGGATCATCTCCAGACGGTGTTGGCAACCGGATGGTGGATGGTCGCCATCGACGCCAGCTATGACTCTTAGTTGGACTAGATGATCGTTGCCACCACCAACAAGTTCACCTTCATGAAGAAGCTCGCGGACGACATCTCCGTACTCCTCCAGCCCGCGCGCTCGGCTCCTCATTGCCTGCCACCCTAATCGACCTCCATGGTGGGAACCTCTTTCAAGCACGGCTGGCCCTGCGATTGCCCACCGACGCCACAAAGAATGTCCACCTGGAGGTCGCGCTCACCATGAGGTGCCTCGCCCTGCAAGAATTCGTCGACCAACACATCCACGTGTATGAGAAAATCATGTACATAGATATCTACAAGGCAAGTGAGGATGCTATGATGTTGGCCTTCTTCAACCGGCTGGAAGCCTTGGATGCCTTTGCTGAGAAGCACCTTGACCTCGCCACAAAAGCCGCCACTCCTTAGCCCCTGGTCGGTGGCCCGGCACACTGAGTTGAGGAGGAGGAGGTCGTACGTTGATGGATACATCTTTCTTCTTGCCTCCTGTAACCACCACTGCAATGGCATCATAGTGGCCTTAATTCTTATTGTGCTATTGCATTCTCGTTCCAATCAATACAGACATGTGTGATCCCTTTGCTTAATTATATGCATCATGTAACTAATACTCTATCTGTCAATTTATAAGTTGTGCTGCTAGTGTTTGGGGCCGGCGCATGACACAATAAGCACACCCACGACGACACATACAGAGAGGACATCCAGCGGTTCCAATGGCGATCCTTGTGGCTCTAATGGCGCTCCCAGCGGCCAACAACGACAACGGCGGGAAGTTCACCACGCATCTTGTAATGGACACCCACGTGAGGGGGAAGGCCCTCTCAGTGGTGTACACGAATGATCCGGTCTCGGTGGAGAGCTCCATCCAAACTATGGAGCAGTTCCTTGCCGAGGACAAATTCCTTGCAAAGAGGGATCCTACATTTTTTTGTTTTTTGTACACATGTGGATTGGCTTGAAGAAGGTCTATCTTGTTACTTTTTTGATAAATTTTTTTGAACACATGTTGATTGGCTTGAATGAAGGAATATCCCGTTACTTAACGACATGTTTCCAAAACATGGACCTCGAGGTTAATTCAACTAATAGGATGGAGCACTTTATACATTCAACGCAATTAAATGTTTTCCACAAAAAGTGATATGATTTCGGTGAAACTTATAAGTCATGTATGTCAAATTAACCTCTGTGTACTTGTTCTCGAATTAACCTCCGGGCTTTTTTGCCGCGTATCACACACATCTTATTAAGTTGAACCATTTATGTTCTCTTCCCTAATAAAAACATTTCATTCGACAGAACCATATGCCGTATATCACACATACCTTGATATGGCTGACCGTTTCTATTGCTTTCCCTAATAGCAAACAGTTCATCAGAGCGAACTGTATGTCGTATATTGCACACACATTGATATGGCTGCCCATTTCTGTTGTTCTATCTAATTGCAAACAGTTCGTCTGCGTCAATCGTATGCCCTGATTCGCACACACAACTGAAATTTGAACCGTGTTTGATGCATCGGTCATCGCAAACGTTTTGCACCTTTTTTTAAGGTTTTTTACACCACTATTTGCGATTATTGCATCGCACATAGTTTCGTCGAAGGGTCCCTGATCGTAGTGTCGCGTTAGCAGCAACTTGCAGTAGTGCATGCTAGCGGGCGCGGCCAGGACAAGTTTACTCTTTGGTGATAAGGGAGCAGTGGCGTCGATCTCTCCCCAAAGCAGGCTCCAAAGCTTACCACTTCGGCGCTAAAAGATCAGGACGGCATGGCGCGCTAGGGCAGGCGTCATCGCTGAGCCCACTCGCGTGTCAGGATAGCGTCTTTAGCAAGCAAAGACCACTTCTGTTAGGATAAGACTGAGTGTATGTCCCCCTTTGAATTGCCGTTGTGTGGCAGCTCTTCCCGCCAATATTTTTGGGGGAAGAGGACCAAGGCAGCTATAAAAGGGGCAGTGCTGGCACCATAGAAGGGGATCACATGATTGATCCCTGGGACCCACCTTGTAGCACTAAGAGTGTTGTCTCCACAAGCAATCCCACCAAGCAGGAGTAGGGTTTTACACGCATGGTGGCCCGAACCTTGGTAGCTCGTTGTGTCCTTGTCGGGCCTTACGTCCCTCCATCTTGCCGCACTCGTCATAGCCACACTAAGCTTGCTTTCTAGTTGCTAGGTAGCAAACCAGGGCCCCGAAGTTCGAACCAGTGTTTTGGAGGGTTTCCCATAGCACAAATCAATCCCCTGACATTTGGCGCATAAGGTAGGGGCCCTTGGTTTTGCGCCTTCAGTCTCAACATCAAAATGGTTGATGCGCGATGCGAGTGTGCCCTACATAGGGTCGGCCAGGTCCAGAAGGAGCCCAAGGTCAACGACAATCACCCTGTCATGCTCGTGCTGCCATCGAGGGCGCGGTGAGGGAGGAACATGCCTCTTCCCTCCACCTGTCGATGCCATAGGCGTAGCCGCGTCAACAGCCTGCCCGCACCTCCACCGCATCATCGCTCGCCCGCCGTGACCCATCGGCTCCACAGGCCGCGTTGCTCATGGCACGAGAGTTGCTCCGCTACCGTCCCAGCAAGGCCGGGTACAACGCTTGGCTCGCAAGCATCACCGATCTCATCAATGCCACCGGAGATGCCCCAACGCCTTCCCACCCTCTGCCGCCTCAATTGTTGCATGGCGCATGGGCGGGGCATGATGCGCCTCCTCCATATCCTTCAGCCGACGATGACGAAGGGCACCACCACGGTGGGCGTGGCGCATCCTCGCCGGACGACGATGGCCCCTGCTGCCAGATCACCCAACGCGCGCCGCCCGACTAGCGTGTGCTCATCGAGAAGCAGCGTGACTGCCAGATATGCACCAACAGAACGTCGTCATGGCTGGACGCCAGAACTATGTCGCCCTTGCCGGCGACATTATCTCCTACATCGGGGGAGACCTTGCCTTCACCCGCAAGCTGTGCCGTGTGGTGTGGCCCATGAAGTTTAAGCCGGAGCTACCTCCTCGCTATGACAGCACCGCCAACCCCGTGGCGTTCCTGCAGCTCTATACCATGAGCATCTAGGTAGTGGAAGGTGACGACAAGGTCATCTCTAACTAGTTCTCCATGGCCCTCAAGGACGTCGCGCTTTCATGGCTGATGAACCACCCCGAGGCCTCCATCCACTCGTGGTCCGAACTATGCCGACAGTTTGTCTCCAACTTCAAGGGCATGCACGAAAGTCCCCTCGCGCTCAACGAATTGTGCGCCATGCACCATCGCCCTGGTGAGACCCTCCACAAGTACATCAGCGCTTCAGCCAGGTGCGCAACAAGATCCCACGTGCCTCTGACGCTGTGATCATTGTCGGGGTTATGATCCTAACAATGAGTACTAGGAGTACGACTAAGAAGCAGAGACTAGCTATGGCGTAGGTGTAACACTCGGTGTTTAATGAGTTCAGGCCCCTCTCGATGGAGGTAAAATCCCTACGTCTCATGCCCCAAGGCTTGCTTTGATTTGATGGATATGATTACAGATATTGAACATGCCCAGCTATGGAGAGGGGTGCGGCTTACATAGAGTGCGCTGCAGTCCCATGTCTCCCATGCCGCCGAGGCAATTAATTTCATTGAATGAGACAGTTAGTGGTGTAATGAGCATCTAATACAACAGTTACAGGTAATGGTAGCTATAACTCTATTTAGTGGATGACTTAGGATTCCTCGACTGTTGCAGCTCCCACGACGCCCTCCTCTCCTCTACGTCTGAGTGGTGGTCCAATAGCCGAGTGATATGTGATCATCTGAGTGCCGCAAAGTTGTTTGCGTGAACCTCCTGATGTATGCATCCGAATGTTGGTGTGGTCTAGTGACATACCTATGATGGTGATGGGCCCTATGTGGTCCCAAAAGATGGGTCTTTCACCCTACCTGTAATAGGTGACCACATCATTAGCTCCCGAATCGATTGGGATTTCTTAGGACAAACAAACCGACCCTTCGTTTGAGAGTCCGAGTGCTGCAGGGGCATTCAGAATATATTTCCGAACTATGATTTGTTGTTCCTTAGACGAAAACCCAACGGATTCTGGACTTTAGGTTTACCTAGATGCCCGGATGTTGTCACTCGTTGTTCATTATGTCTCTTGGAGGAGATAGACTAGGGGCCCGAGTGAGGTCATGCCATCACAACTCGAGTGGTGACACCGGCGCGTGGTCTAACTCTCCGTAGAAATCACACTCCTTATCCCAGGGGAAAGCCAGCGCAGGCCTACTACGAGTCCACATTTACGAGTCATGCGTCTTGGAGCCTACCGAGAGGGCCAAGGGAACCCGCACAGGGGCATTAAGCTCGTCACAAAATGATCCTAAAGAAGACTTCAGTCGGTTGTTTAACATGGACGAGTGTACGGGTCCCCGTGGAGTGTAATCATTCGTACTTACACGCATCCTTGGAAAGGATTCTCTGGCGATCAGTCAGATTGATTAGTCCGAAAATCTCAAGATTTGAATTTGCGTGTTTGTGCACTTAAGCAATAACATCGTGTGTTAGTGGGAAAGTGGGGGCATGGATCCTCGATTTGCATGTATAATCCCCGCCACGTGTTGCGCCTGCCCTATGCAAAGCCCTTTTGCGTGGGCCGTTGATCCAGGATTCGCGGTGAGAGATCCGGCTGGAGATTTCGTCCGGTGATATAAAAGACCCGAAGACAGAGTTCTGGCCCACAGATCCCCTTCTCCTTGCTGTGATTCCTACTCCTCCTTCCTCCTCTCGAGTGTGAAAGGATGGTAAGGGATTCCATGGCCAAGGCAGAGAAAGCAAAGAAGGCGAGGAAGGCTTTCTCCTCTAGATCTTGTATGGCGGCGCGACAGGGGACTGGATCCCATCGCGCGTCTTGGCCCGGCGACTTGAGGAGCTTGCAGAGGAGGGTCTGATTCCGCATAAAGGGTGGCGTCGCCTGAGTGCGGGGGAGGTCAATCCGGCGCCTCGGGAGGATGAGCATGTCCTGCTCGTCACCCACGTTAAGCGGGGTTTTCCATGCCTCCCCACCCTTTCTTTCGGGCGTTTCTTGTAAATTTTGGCGCACTACTTCATCATCTTCCTCCCAATGCCATTATCTACCTCTCGGCCTTTGTCTCTCTCTGCTAGAACTTCTTGCATTGCCTTCCCCATTTGGGCCTCTTCAAGTATATCTTCACTTGTCGGTCGACGACTGTCAAGAAAGACTCGCCGACTGGTGAGAAGACCAACGTCACCCGGGTGTGCGGGGGTCTGGGCATCCAGGTTCGTGGAGGGAGATCTTTCCTAAAGATGAGCTTCCTTGACTCCATCAAGGGATGGCAGGGCACCTGGTTCTACTATAGGGATGTCCTCGGCGCTAGCACTCGGTCAGGCCTCCCACCGTACCCCTCAGAGAGACTGAGGGCTCCTCCATCACTCTCGATGGCGAAGGAGGAGAAGGCGGAGGTCGACATCTTGTCCACTGCCCCCGTCAGCACCATGAATGCTAGAGTCAACGGGATTGACTTGCTGGAGGAGTTTCTCACTCGGCGGATCCAGTCGCTGCAGGCCAAGGCCCACCCGACGTGGATGTATGAGGGGCCAAGTGATCCCACATGAGTGCACCTTGAGGAGCTCATTGAGACGGACATGGGGGCCAAGATCAAGGCCGTCACCTGCGCCCGAGACAACCCGAGGGGGACTAGGAGGCTACCTCCATATTCCAAAACTTGCAGCCCCTAGAGGTATGTACGTGGTGCTCAGTCAGTCCATGGATGCATCGCTTCATGCATATCTGACTTTAGTTTTTGTCATGAATTTGCCCTTCAGGATTTCCCAAAGATGATCTCCAAGATCCCGGTGGTGGACCGGTCACCCGAAGACATGACGAGTGACACCGAGCAACTGTACTCGGACGAATCCAATGATGAAGAGAGTGATGATGAGGAGGAGGAGAGTGACGAGGAGGATAGCTCTGAGGAGGGACAGGAGGCGGAGTCCTCTTCGTACTATGAGGCTCCCAAGGAACCCCGCTCCAAGGCGTTGCATGACCCCAAGGGGAAGGCGAGTGCGGCTCAGTAGCCGACTGTCTCTGGTCGGGCGACTCGGAGCTTGATGCATGCTCGTGTCAAGGATATCATTGCTTGGATGGAGTCAAAACTTCAGAAAGATAATAAACTGGGCGTTGAACCTTGTAAGCTTTTCCTTCCTCTTCTCGCTCGACCGTGAGTACTGTACTGACAACTTGTCCAGTGGCTGCAATGTAAATCAGTAAATGTTCTTTGCTGATTGGCGCAACGAGCACAAGCTGGGTGGAAAGCAGGGCTTTGAGCTCTGCAAATGCTGCATCAGCTTCTTCAGTCCACTCGAACTTATCAGATTTCTTCATCAGTCGGTAAAGAGGCAAGGCCTTTTCACTGAGACAAGAAATGAATCGACTCAAGGCGTCCAAACAACCAGTCAGCTTCTGAACATCATGCACTCGCACCGGGCGTTTCATTCGGAGAATGGTATCAACGTTTTCTTGATTGGCATCGATCCCTCGTTCGGAAACGAGAAAACCGAGCAACTTTCCTCCTGGAACTCCGAATGTGCACTTTGACGGATTAAGCTTGATATCATACCTTCTTAGGTTGGCAAAGGTTTCTGCGAGGTCAGTCAATAGGTTGGAATATTTGCGAGACTTGACCACGATGTCATCCATGTATGCCTCCACATTCCGACTGATTTGGGTGAGCAGACACTTATGGATCATTCTCATGAACGTGGCTCTGGCGTTTTTAAGACCGAATGGCATGGTGAAAAGCAAAAGCACCCGAATGGGGTGATGAAGGCTGTTTTTATTTCATCGGGACCATACAGTTGGATCTGATGATACCCGGAATACGCATCTAGAAAAGACAAACGCTCACACCCTGCAGTCGAGTCAACAATCTGATCGATACGGGGGGAGAGGGAAGTGATCTTTCGGGCAGGCCCGATTGATATGCTTGAAATCAATGCACATACGAAGTGAATCGTCCATCTTGGGAGCCATGATGACATTGGCAAGCCACTCGGAGTGGTAGATTTCATGGATGAACTCTGCTGCCAATAGTCGAGCCACTTCTTCGCCGATTGCTTTTCTCTTCTGCACGGTGGACCACCGAAGGTGCTCTTTGACGGGTTTTGCCTTGGGGTCGACACGCAAACGGTGCTCAGCCAGTTCTCTGGGTACACCTGGCATGTTAGAGGGTTTCCATGCGAAGATGTCCCAGTTCTCACGGAGCAACTAGATGAGCGCTTCTTCCTATTTGCTGTCGAGTGTTGTTGATATATGAGTCGGTGCAACGTTGGGATCAGTAGGGTGAATATGAATCGGCTTCGTCTCACCGGTCGACTGAAATGCAGAATCTATAGCAGGCTTCTTGGCTTGGAGCAAATCACTCAGATCTGCGCTCTTCTGATACTCTTGGAATTCAACCGCCGCCATCTGTGCATCGGCGATTTTGGAACCTTTCTGGAAACATTCTTCTGCTTTCTGCGGATTGCGGGTGACTGTGATCACACCTTTGGGGCCAGGCATCTTCATCTTGAGGTACACATAACACGGTCGAGCCATGAAACGTGCGTACGCTGGCCTCCCCAGGATGGCGTGATAAGCACTCTGGAAATCCACGACTTCAAATGTCAACTTTTCTTTGCGGTAATGCTTGGAATCACCGAAAACCACGTCGAGAGTGATCTGGCCGAGTGACTCGGCTTTCTTTCCAGGGATAACACCGTGAAAGCTCATATTGCTCTCGCTAATCTTGGACATCGAGATGCCCATCCCCTTCAAGGTTTCAGCATAAAGGATATTCAGACCGCTACCACCATCCATCAGCACTTTAGTCAGTCGAGTGCCACCGACCACTGGGTCGACCACCAGCGCTTGCCTCTCGGGGGTGACTATGCGAGCAGGATGGTCTGACTGGTCGAATGTGATGGCTGTCTGGGACCATTTCAGGTACGTGGTCATCGTTGCCGGAGCAACCATATTCACCTCTTTATTGATAACCTTCAACCGACTCTTGCTCTCAACATCAGCAAAAATCATGAGAGTCAAATTGACCTTGGGGTAACCATCATCTTCTTCTTACTCCTCATCTCTGTCTGACTCTTTCTCCTTCTCATTGGGTTGCTTCTCTCGGAACTGTTGGATCAGGAGTCGACATTGCCGAGTGGTGTGCTTTGGGTAAATCAGATTACCTTCCTCATCTTTTTTCGTGTGGATGTGACACGGCAAATCGAGCACATCATTGCCTGCTTGATCCTTTACCTTCTTAGGGGGGCAGTGCCCCTTAGGTTTTCCCTTAAACTTTCCTTGAGCCACAGCCGCAATCTCACCGGGTGCCGCTGGCTCGGCTTTATGCTTATGTTTCCGACTGGAGCCACCCCCACCGGCCTCTTGACCGACTGGTTTACTCTTCCCGCTACGGAGCCGATCCTCTTCTTCTCCGTTAGCGTACCGGGTGGCTATCTCCATCATCTGGGTCAGAGTCATATCCCCAGTCCGACCGAATTTCAGAACCAACTCTCGATACTTGACGCCTTTCTTGAATGCGCACATTGCCTGATTCTCTGATACATTCTCAACAGTGTGATGCAAAGTGGTCCACCTCTGAATGAATTCCCTCAAAGTCTCATTCGGCTTATGCACACAATGTTGCAACTCGGGCAGCCCTGCTGGCCGCTTGCACGTGCCCTCAAAGGTTCTTACGAACACCCGAGATAGCTCTTCCCAACTGTGTATACTGCCTGGAGCTAGCTGAGTCAACCACGCACGGGCCGACCCTTCCAACATAAGGGGGAGATGTTTCATTGCTATCTCATCGTTTCCGCCCCCAATCTGCACATCCACTCGGTAATCCTCAAGCCAGGTTTCAGGCTTGGATTCTCCGGTGAACTTACTGACTCCTGTTGCCAATCTGAAGTTGGGAGGAATCATTGCTGCCCTGATGGCTCTGCTAAAACACTCTGGACCCGAAACATGTAACCTGCTGCCACTCGGACGATCTCTGCCAAGTTCTTCTCTATGTGCTCTATTTTGGTCGACCAGGCCTTGGACGAGAATGGATATCGCGTCGAAGCCCGGCTCTCTTGGGTCGATTGGAGCTCTGTGCTCGTCCCTGTGAGGACGTCTGTCATCGTTCTGCCGAGGCATGTACGACGCACTCCTCGGAGGAGGCGTTGGCACTCGACGATGATTGTCGCGGTCAAACTAACAATCATACTGCCCACGGCCTTCTCGCCGCGGGGGGCGATCTTGGGCTATGGGCCGACTAAACTGTATCCGCTACCACAGATCTGCTGTGTATCCTATTCCGCGACTGAGACAATGCAGAATTCTGCTCTCCTGCTGCTCGGAGCAAGGCCTGGATCTGCTCCAACCCTCGGCCAACCTCTGACTGGGAAGGTTGAATCGACTCTGCAATTCGGGCTGCAGGTGTGAGGTTCTGAATGGAGTACGGTATACCTTAGGTGGAGGCGGGAAAATTTGTCATCGACTGGACTCAGGGCCTCGCTCGTCGAGAGCGCGCTGCAAATTCTCCAGTCGAGTGCGCTCAGCCAAATTAGCCAAGCGCGCCTCCTCCAAGGCCCGAGCCTTGGGAGTTTCTCCAACGATGGGCATGTGAAGTGCGTCCATGTTGCAACGACGAAGATCCTCCCTCTGTTGCGAAGAGAGAGGTTCGGGATGATACTCCTCGTGGACCCGTGACGGATCGCCGCCAGCATCTTCGCCGTCCTCGCGGCGAAAGCTAGGTGGGCCACGCGGACCATCGACCATTAGGACTTCAACCGCAGGATCGCTGCTATCGCACTCGGACGCCGTCTCCGCGGAGCTAGTCGACAGATCGAACAGGCCGTGGAGAGTTTCGTCGGGCTCGATTGCCGCGACTTGATGAGTGACCGAACGCCGAGCCACCACATGCTTCACCCACCGCTGAAGCCGCAACCGACCGGGCCGCTTGCGGCGGCGAACAACAGGGAGGGAAGATGTCATCGGAGCTGACTGATACTGGGTTGACGGCTGCCGAAGAAGGATGCCACAAACGCACGCGCGAAAGTGCGTCGCCCCTCGGACGGGGAGCGCCTGAACGTCGAGCGGAGCTTCCTGAAACCACGCCCAGTCGTCGGCGACGAAAACGAGCGCGCCGAGACGGATCTCGCAGCCCTCAACCAACTCGCCGCCGAAAACCATGATTATGATCGGAAAAACTTGCAACTTCACCAATAAGTCGCTAAGACACCTGCCCCAAGGTGGGCGCCAACTGTCGTGGTTCTAAGTCTGACAGTATAAAGGGGTCGGTATGGAGAGGCAAGATCTCAGCTATGGCGAAGGTGTACACACGAGGTTTACAAGTTCAGGCCCTTCTCAGTGGAAGTAACAGCCCTACGTCTCGGTGCCCGAAGGCGGTCGATTGGATTATGCGTATGATATTACAGGGGGTGCGAACCCTTGTGCCAGAGGAGGAGGGTGGCTTATATAGAGTTCGCTAGGACCTCTCCCGCCCTCCATTACAAGGGAGTAAATGTACATAAAGTGTTGGCGTTACTGGTAACGCCAGCCTTAAGTGCTACTAATGGCCTTAAAGACTACAGAGTGAATGCGCGTCCGTTGTACGCTGAGTGACTCCTGGTCTTCGGGAGGTCGAGTGATTCTCTTGTTAGTCGAGTGATGGTAGGTAGGGAGACTCCCGAGTGACATGATGTCGAGTGGATTCCACTCGACACCTTTGACTGGGGGTCTCACGGAGTCTCTTGACCTTCTTGCCTTCTTGGGTAGTTACCTTGGGTAGGACGTATAGGTCAGGCCTATGACCCTACCCCAGGTCTGTATCCTCATCACTAGACGCTAAGACCAGCAACTAGACATGATGATGAAACTGCAAATTCAACAAAGCAAATACAGAAAAGATTATGCAATGACTCGGATTGGTTTGCATATGATGACTAACCCAATTTTTTGGCTTTTTCGTGGACTGTGGGTATAAAGAACAGACTCGATCTAGACTATGAAAAACTGTCTCACCGAGCAACCTGGAAATCTGATACCACTTGATAGAGGCGTAGTTGTCCCGATGTTTCAATGAGATAGCTATTGTTTTCTGTGGGAGTCGACTTTGACGATCCGACTGTGAACATGCGAAGACGTTGCTGAAAGTGCAATTATGCCCTAAATATTATTTTGATGTTGATGACAATATACTCATAGGGGCTAACAAAGTTTGTCAAGTATATCTCAGGTTTCTGTCCCCTCGGAATCAATTGTGTGTGTGGATTATGACTTTGGAAATGTTTAACCTCATCAAGAACGAAGAAACAAGACTATCTTATGTTTACTCTTGAGTATACGATCCCTCACTATAAAGAGGGGAATGTGGGTTATTACTAAAGTCTTGCTCAAACAACTTCTCTAATGTTAGTATCTGATCTTCATCCTTTTCCAGAACCAAAACATCGGTCGTCCAGTGTGCACCGGACGTCCGACCATTCCCATACAGAACCGAAACATCGGTCGTCCGGTGTGCACCGGACGTCCGACCACTTCCATATAGAACCAAAACAGCGGTCGTTCGGTCCTTGTCGGACGTTCGTTGTCTGTAGAGCCGTCGGTCGTCTGATATGCCTTGGACGTCCAGTGCCCTCTCTACAGAACCTAAACATCGGTCGTCCGGAACCTCCGGTCGTCCGATAACCTGTTGACCGTAGCAAAACATCGGACGTCCGGTGTCTGTTATGCTATCGGTCATTCCGTTGTGCATCGAACGTTCGATGTTTCTGTGCTTGTTTGTGGTCCAACACCCACTTACTGGAGCATACTATAAATATCCCTCCCCTATCCCGTGAGAGGGTTGATCATTCACTTCAAGCATCCTCAAGAACACACCTTCACTCTCTCTCTCTCACTCCAACACCAAATCTTAGACCCCTAAGGGATTTGAGAGCATTTGAGAGAAGTTGTCCACCCAAGTGATAGATTCACTCCTTCCCCTTCTTTGCACCAAAGGAATCTGTGATTTGAGCAAGTCTTGAGCTTTTCCCGTTGTTCTTGTTACTCTTGGAGGTTGGAGACTCCTAGGCGGTAGGAGTCATTCGGAGAGGAATCGTTCTTTGTGATTACCCCCAGAAAGTTTGTGAAGGTTTGGAGACCACCTCAAGGTCTACCACTAGTGGTTGAGAAACGCCTACGTGGTGTTGTCTCAAAGGGAGAATAGGGTGAGCCTTCGTGGCTTTGGTGTGCCTTTGTGGTAGCACCCACCTCTCTAACGGTGATGTAGCTTCCCTCCAAGGAAGTGAACATCGGCATACATCCTCGTCTCCCGGAGTTGCGGTTATCTCTAACCCTAACTCCCTATTTGTGGTTACTTGTCTCTTAGTCTTTACTTATATCGAATTGTGTTTACATACTCTTCTCTTTGTGTTACTTGTTTACTTTGCTTAGCTCATAGCTTCAATCTTGCAATTGTTAGGCTCAACTTCATATTCCGCATTTTTACCTAAAATTGCTAATTAACAATTAAAATTTGTTATTGTACCTAGTCACCCCCTCTAGGTCCATCTCGATCCTTTCAATTGGTATCAGAGCCTCGTGATCTATTCTTGAGGCTTAACCGCCCTAGAGCGAGATGAACCCCGATGGGACTCCCCTTGTTGCAGATCCGAAGAGTACGTGCGCGGCTTCCACGAAAGCCAAGTCCTTCACTTCAGAGGATCTGGAATGAGCTCTTGCTAAGCAAAAGGAGGAGCATGATGCCTCTCTTGAGGCCTTGGTCCAAATGAGGATAGCCACACTAACCATGATGCTTGCACCACTTTCTGGTGGTGCGGCCTCGAGGCCAGCTGTGGCTACTCCACACATGGCTAACAACCTCCTAGTAATGTACACTCTAGTGTTCCTTGGCTTTATGAAAGACCTCAAATAGAGAAACCTAAGTATAACCCTCAAGGCAAACCTCTTCTACTTTATGACACTACCGATTTTGCTTTGTGGAGAGTCGCTATGCAGGATCATCTTTGTTATGGAAATGATGAGATGTTGGAGATCTTGGAGTATGGCTTCCAAGCTGTTGACCTGAAGAATCTTACTCCAAGAGAGGTTTATGACAAGAATCTCAATGACACAGCAACCATGTGCATAAGAAGAGGTATGACTGACAAGCAAAGGAGACCATACATACACATCACAAGTGCCAAGGAATTATGGGATAGCACTGTGAGGACCAAGACCAGTACTTACACTCTCCGGCTTTCTCAATATGAAATTGCCAAGGGTCAATTGCAAAAAATTTGTATGGAGACAGGTGAATCTCCCAAGCAACTACTTGAGCATCTCATGACTCTCACCGCCGACATTGAGTCATGTGAATGTGACAAGATTCAAGATGGATTCAACTTCACTAAGCGATTTCTCATGGATAAGTTGCTTCATGCTCTTGCTCCATATCATCATCAAATGGTGTGGGACATAAGACAACACCATGGATTCAAGGAAATGACTCCAAATGACATCATATCCACTTTCCAACTTTTTGAAGAGTCAAAGGCAAATGCCACAAAACATCTTGCCATGCATGGTACCTCAATATCAAAGATCAATCTTGCATTGAAGGCCAAGCATGTATGTGCAGAAGAGCAAAGTGAAGAAGAAGAAGATGAGGAGGAGGATGATGGTGATGAGATTGACTCAGATGAGAGCCCGTCGTATGAATACATTGCTCTTATTGTCAAGAACTTTAGTGCGGAAAAATTCAAGGGAAGGTTCCAGAAGAAGAAACTGAGGAAATGCTACAACTGTGAAGAAACCAATCACTTCTCCAACGAGTGCCCTTATGAGAAGAGAGAAGATAAACCAAGGTTTCCCAAGACCTGTCCTAAGAAGAACTTACCAAATCCTTTGAACTCCAAGCTCAATAAGAGAGATGGGAAAGAAATGGTTGCTCATGAAGAATCCGATCCGGATGATGTTAGTGGCGTTGCCGGAGTTGCTCAAGATTATCAAAACACCTTGATGCTAGTGAACAAGAGTGCTGATGTGGTCACCTACAACTACATGAAAGACTACAAGGGCAACACTCACAAGTCCCTAATGGTAAAGGCAGTGGGAGAAGATGGAGAGGACCAAAGCTCTCCGGACAAGGTCAAGGTAACCCCACGATCAAATCCTCCTCTCTTCTGATAAGGACATCAATACCATTGTTACACCCACAGCCCCTACTGTTACATATACTGGACCAATTACTAGAGCTCGCGCACGCCAATTAAATTATCAGGTACTTCCATTTCTTGGTAATGATTCTAATGTTCATGAGAATATGATGCTGCCTAAATTGGATACATTTGTTTTGCTTACAAATGAAGGGGCCAGCTTGGAGAAGGATGAACATTGGAGCAAGAACAAGCATGGAGATGATGGCATGCGCAAGGGGAACAAGAACGGAGTTACAAGTGATGATTTCAGGACTTTGAAGCCACCATAATGAGTGCATGAAGCCTTGGAAGAAATATACAAGATGCCACTTCATAAATTTCGTCCAGAGGCTATTCTAGGTGCTATGTCACCTTATTATTAGGCCAGGCCCATGTAATTTCGAAATACATAAGTATAGGCTATTTTTAGAGTCCGTATGTGTGGGGAAACAAGAGATAGGGTTAGTTTTGGACCCCTCCACCAAGGGCCACGAAATTCACCCCCTCTTCCTCCATATATACAGTTCGCCATAGCTCCAACTTCGCGTACTTCGTTTGTGTTCAAAGACCAGACAAAGACGTCTCAGAACCCCACCTTGATCAATAAAGCTTTAATCTTATATTCACAATATCCAGATTGCAATCTCAGTTTCTTGCTTGTTCTTCGTTTGGTCACAGGAAACAAACCCTCGTGGTCAGGTTGATCGTGCTCCGGCGTGGTCAATAACCTCTCGGAGTTGGTTTAGCGATTGCTAAGGCGCGACGTCCTCGCACGTTCGTAGTCGGATCGTCAAAGTCGATTTCCACCAAAGCAATATCCATCATCTCATTGAAAGACGGGACACCTTTGCCTCTATCAAGTTGTATCAGATTTCCAGGTTGCTCGGTGAGATTTTACAGTTTTTCATAGTTTAGATCGAGTCTGTTCTTCATACCTACAGTCCACAAAAAAGGCAAAAAAAATTTAGGGTTAGTTCATCATATCCGAACCAGTCTGAGCCGTTGCATAGTCTTTTCAGTATTTTGCTTTGTTGAATTTTCGGTTGCATCGTCGTGTCTAGTTGCTGGTCTTAGTGTCTAGTCTTTTAGAGTTTCGAGTTCTGTTCATGGGTCTTCATGCCGCCGCCGCACTATCATCATCCGCTACCATATACCACCACCACACGAGATACGTCGTTCCTGCCATCTACCATCCCGCTTATCCGCCACCGCTCCGAGTCCATATACCAACACCGATCCGAGTCCATATACCACCATCGACCCACATCCATATACTACCACCACTCTGAGTCCATCTCATATTAGGTTAACTTTCGAGATCCATCTATTTCCAGATTTGTGTTTTCCTTGTCTGAGTAGGTTTTGGATTCCAGCAATCTTTTGTCGTCCGTAGAAGAGTCCGGAAACCACCCTCCGTTTAGGCCCAAAATTTTCCAAAAACGCACTAGACAAAAAAAATTCTGGCTATCCTATTTTTAGGTGTTTCTAAGCGTATTGAGACAGTCGCCGTTATAGAAAGTTTTTTTGACCCGTTTCCAGTTTTTCGGTCCGGGCAGTCGAAAAAAAGAAAAAAAAATTGGTCGACAAAATTTCACGCCTATCCTGTTATCTTGACTTGGGAAGAGTTTTGAGACACTCGCCATTATAATGATTTTCGGCAAAAAAAAGAAAAGAGGGGCGCAAAAAAAAGAGCGCAAAAAAAGAGCGAAAAAAATTCCGAAGTGTGCTTCTCCCTTGTTTACGTGCAGCGCCGTGATTTTGTTAGTGTTCTAGGCTCGCGTCTCTAGCACGGTCTAGCCTAGGACCAGCATAGTACCGTCGTTGAGCGTTTATTCAACTTTGCATCTCTGAATTGATTATTGATGATCCTTTTGCTACAATATTATATGCCTTCCCAGCTCCACATACATCTACGTCATGTGTTTGACTCTCCCTGGTAATCGCTCTATCCAAGCTTCGAGAGTTTTGACTACAACGGTTGCCGATCACCGCCTGCTGCTGGGTAAGAACTGGTAAGAATTTGAGTTTTGCTTGACAGATTTGTGACACCCACCACCACCACTTGTTAGTAGTCTATAGGATCATATTCTTGTGTCTTTCTATTGTTGCTAACCATGCCAGGATCACAAGCGGACGAGATTGACTGGGAGAACTTAACAAACAAGGAGCTTCATGATAAGTTTCAGCAAATGATGACTGAACAGGTGCAAGATGTGCTGAACAATTTTGAAGAGGCCATGGAGAAGATCACTGGCCTTGAGAAGACATTCGAAACAAAGCTCGATAACAGATTTAATGAACTGCTTGCGCATCTTCCACCACCGGCTGCACCTGCCGCACCTCTGCAACAACAACAACAACAACAACAACAACAACAACAACAACAACAACAACAACAACAACAACAACAACAACAACAACAATAACAACGACTACCTCCACATCGTGAAACAGCCCTCCGCAAGCGAGCCGTGTTCCTCTTCAGCCTGGCCAAACTGTTGGTGCTGCTGTTGATAATTCTGTGGCTCCTGCTGCTGATGGGGAGGAGGATGATTATGCAGGAGATTATGAGGATGAGGTTGATCAAAATCAGAACTATGTGCAACCACCAGCACCACAACAACCAGGTCATCCACATGCAAATAATGGCAATATTAGGGTCCCCCCTCAGGTACGAGATCATGACCATCTCCCTAAACTAAAATTGAATATTCCACCATTTGAGGGTAGATATGTTCCTGATATATATCTTACTTGGGAGTTAGAAACTGAACAATGATTTACATGTTTACAATATCCTGAGGAGAGATGTGTTCCTGCTGCTGTTTGTGCTTTCACTAGCTTTGCATGTGTTTGGTGGTCTGAACATTGTAGATTATATCCTGTTCCAGCTACTTGGGCTGCTTTGAAAACTGCTATGCGTACTCGATGGGTTCCACCATATTATCAACGTGAATTTCTTCAAAAATTGCAGCGTTTGGGACAAGGAAAAAAAATCTGTAGAAGAATATTATCAGGAATTACAAACTGGCATGATTAGATGTGGTATTGTTGAGGAGAATGAACCTATGCTTGCACGTTTTATGGGTGGATTAAATAAAGATATTCAGACCATTCTAGAGTATAAGGAGTATACTAATATCACTCGTTTATTCCATCTTGCTTGTAAAGATGAACGTGAAGTGCATGATCGACAAGCATTGGCGCGAACTAACTTTTCTGCAGGTCGACCTTCATCATGGACACTGCGTGCATATTCTACTTCCACTGCACCAGCACCTCCATTAGGTGCCACCTCCAGCCGTGATGCAAGAAAGCAGGCACAACCACCACTATCTGCCAAGAGCGCACCTGTCGGGCCTACACAGAGCTCTTCTTTTTCCATGGCATCAACTGGGCACACAAGTGATATTATTTGTCGTCGTTGTAAGGGAAGAGGTCATTATGCGAGAGAATGCAAATCTCAGCGTGTGATGATTGCAACTAAGGATGGTGGGTATGAGTCCGCTAGTGACTATGATGAGGAGACGTTGGCTCTTATTACACGTGAAGAACACGGTGGAGATGATTCTGATCAGGAGACGCAATACATGGCTCCTGAAGACGCTGACAGGTATGAATGTTTAGTTGCTCAACGTGTTTTGAGTGTGCAGGTCACACAAGCTGAGCAAAATCAGAGGCATAATTTGTTCCATACAAAGGGAGTTGTGAAGGAATGTTCTGTGCGCGTCACCATAGACGGAGGGAGCTGCAACAACTTGGCTAGCATGGAGATGGTGGAGAAGCTCTCTCTCACCACAAGACCACATCCACATCCTTAATACATCCAATGGTTCAACAACATCGGCAAGGTTAAGGTAACACGTACTGTTCGTGTCCATTTTAGTATCTCTACATATGCTGATTATGTTGATTGTGATGTGGTACCTATGCAAGCATGTTCCTTATTACTTGGCCGACCATAGCAATTTGATAAAAAATCTATCCACCATGGTAGAAACAATCAGTATACTCTTGTTCATAAGGATAAAAATATTACTTTGCTTCCTATGACTCCTGATTCCATTTTGAAAGATGATATTAATAGAGCTAATAATGCAAAATAGGAGAAGAATAAGAGTGAAAATCAGATTGTGGCAAAAGAATTTGAGCAACAAATGAAGCCTAATAATAAACCATCTAGTGTTGCTTCTGAAATTAAATTGAAAAGTGCATGTTTACTTGCCACTAAATCTGATATTGATGAGCTAGATTTTAGCAAATCTGTTTGCTATGCTTTTGTGTGCAAAGAGGCATTATTTTCATTCGAGGACATGCCTTCCTCTTTGCCCCCTGCTGTCACTAACATTTTGCAGGAGTTCGCTGACGTCTTCCCACAAGACGTGCCACCGGGATTACCACCTATTCGAGGGATTGAACATCAAATTGACTTAATTCCTGGTGCATCGCTACCCAACCGTGCACCATACCGTACCAATCCAGAGGAGACGAAGGAGATTATGCGTCAAGTACAAGAGCTTCTCGACAAAGGTTATATACGCGAATCCCTTAGTCCTTGTGTTGTTCCTATTATTTTAGTGCCGAAAAAGGATGGTACATCGCGTATGTGTGTTGATTGTAGAGGCATTAATAGTATTACTATTTGTTATCGTCATCCTATTCCTAGGCTAGATGATATGCTTGATGAATTTAGTGGATCTACAATATTTTCCAAAGTTGATTTGCGTAGTGGATACCATCAAATTCGTATGAAATTGGGGGATGAATGGAAAACAACATTTAAAACTAAGTTTGGATTATATGAGTGGTTAGTCATGCCTTTTGGGTTAACTAATGCACCTAGTACTTTCATGAGATTAATGAACGAAGTTTTACGTGCTTTGATTGGACGATTTGTGGTAGTTTACTTTGATGACATATTGATTTATAGCAGAACTTTGGAGGAAGATTTGGAACATTTACGTGTTGTTTTTATTGCTCTACATGATGCACGTTTGTTTGGTAACCTTGGGAAGTGCACCTTTTGCACCGACCGAGTGTCTTTTCTTGGCTACGTTGTTACTCCACAGGGAATTGAAGTTGATAAAGCCAAGATTGAAGCTATTGAGAGTTGGCCACAGCCCAAAACGGTCACACAAGTGAGGAGTTTTCTTGGCCTTGTTGGATTCTATAGGCGTTTTGTGAGAGATTTCAACACCATTGCTGCACCTCTCAATGAGCTTACAAAGAAGGATGTGCCTTTTGTTTGGGGTACCACACAGGAAGAAGCCTTCACGGTATTGAAAGATAAGTTGACACATGCTCCTTTACTCCAACTTCCTGATTTTAATAAGACTTTTGAGCTTGAATGTGATGCTAGTGGAATTGGATTAGGAGGTGTGTTATTACAAGATGGCAAACCTGTTGCATATTTTTCTGAAAAATTGAGTGGGCCTAGTCTGAATTATTCTACTTATGATAAAGAATTATATGCTCTTGTTCGGACTTTAGAGACATGGCAACATTATTTATGGCCAAAAGAATTTGTTATACATTCTGATCATAAATCTTTGAAACATATTAAAAGTCAAGCTAAACTGAATCGTAGACATGCTAAATGGCTTGAATTCATTGAGACTTTCCCTTATGTTATTAAATACAAGAAGGGTAAAGAAAATGTTATTGTTGATGCATTGTCTCGTCGCTATACTATGCTTTCACAACTTGACTTCAAAATATTTGGTTTGGAGACCATCAAAGATCAATATGTGCATGATGCTGATTTTAAAGATGTATTGCAGAATTGTAAAGAAGGGAGAACATGGAACAAGTTCGTCGTTAATGATGGATTTGTGTTTCGTGCTAACAAGCTATGCATTCCAGCTAGCTCTGTTCATCTTTTGTTGTTGCAAGAGGCGCATGGAGGAGGATTAATGGGACACTTTGGCGTGAAGAAGACCGAGGACGTATGATGCGGAGCATCCTTCGGTCATCCCCATGGACCTTCCATCGCCTCACCAAGCCCCAAGAGGACCCATGACTAGAGCACGTGCTAGAGCTCTCGAGACTGTGGTGACTTCTCTCCTTAATGATATCTCATATGATCCTCTCGAGACATGGCTACTACCTCAATCCGGAATGTTGTGCATGATTAGGTACCAAGAGGACCCTCCCGAGGATGCACGTGAAGATGGTCAAGACCCCAAGTCCGTGGAAGAAGAGAACCCATGGAAGAAGGCAAGGACAGCCTCCAGGCACCGGACATCCGGCCAGGACCCCGAACATCCGGCCCCTGGACATCCGGCGTCCAGCCCGGACATCCGGCCCCCAGCGGAAATCCGGCCTAAATCCTGGACATTCGGCACTGGTGTCCAGGGAGTACAGAAGCTTGCCCCGACCGCCCGGACATCCGGCGTTCGCCCCGGACATCCGGCGCCTCCCGAAGCCGCGGACATCCGGCCCCTCCGAGCGGACATCCGGCGTCGCCCCTCAATTGCACAGAAGAGTCAACTCCACTGGCCCGGACATCCGGCCCCTCCAGCCCAGACAACCGGCACCTCATGAGCGCCCGGACATCCGGCCCGTCGCCCGGACATCCGGCGCCTTCTGCCTGCGCGCAGCTCCTTTGGGTCGTGACCCATGTACCCCTTCGCCCTTTAACTATATATACTCCCTCATCTCGTACGTTTTAGGGTTAGCATTGGATTAGCTCATATTTGTGTGAGAGCCTTGCTCATCCACTTGGATACTTCTCCTCGGAGTTCACGACCTCTTCGGAGAAGATCCCCCAAGCGGATTCAAGACCCCTTTCTAGGGAAGACCATCAAGACCTCCTCATGGAGAAGAACGATTCCTTTGTATCCTTACCTTTGTTGATTGTGGATCATGAGTTATTCTTTGTGTTCGGTGACCTAGCACTTGTGTGATTGATTCCTTGTCGGTTTAGTGATTCTCTCTCGTTTTCCCCGTGTTTCCCCTTTGTGCTTCCGCGTGTTCTTCGTGATTCCCCGTAGGATCCACTCCAAACGTGAAAGATCGGCCCCTAGGGTTCCACCCTACATCAACGTACTTGCTACACATTTCTTTTGACCAAAGATGAGATGGGATGTTGAGCGTTTTATTGCTCGCTGCACTACATGTCAAAAAGCTAAGTCACGACTCAATCCTCATGGTTTATATATGCCTTTGCATGTACCTAGTGTTCCTTGGGAGGATATATCTATGGACTTTGTTTTAGGTTTACCTCGAACAAAGAAGGGGAGGGATAGCATATTTGTTGTCGTGGATAGATTCTCGAAAATGGCACACTTTATACCATGTCATAAAAGCGATGATGCCGTTAATGTTGCTGATTTGTTCTTTCATGAAATTATTCGCTTGCATGGTGTGCCCAATACTATTGTTTCAGATCGTGATACTAAGTTTCTTAGCCACTTTTGGAGATGTTTATGGGCTAAATTGTGGACTAAACTGCTTTCTAGTACTACTTGTCACCCCCAAACTGATGGACAAACTGAAGTAGTCAATAGAACATTGTCTACTATGCTTAGGGCTGTTTTGAAGAATAATAAGAAAATGTGGGGAGAATGCTTGCTTCATATTGAATTTGCTTATAATCGTTCATTGCATTCTACTACTAAGATGTACCCTTTTGAAATTGTGTATGGTTTCCTACCTCGTGTACCTATTGATTTGTTGCCTCTTCCATCTTCGGAGAAGGTTAATTTTGATGCTAAACAACATGCTGAATTGATTTTAAAAATGCATGAGTTAACTAAGGAAAACATTGAGCGTATGAATGCTAAATATAAACTTGCTGGAGATAAGGGTAGAAAACATCTTGTGTTTGCACATGGAGATCTTGTTTGGTTACATTTGCGTAAGGATAGATTTCCTGATTTGCGCAAATCAAAGTTAATGCCACGTGCTGATGATCCTTTTAAGGTGTTGGAGAAAATAAATGATAATGCATATAAACTTGAGCTGCCTGCAGATTTTGGGGTTAGTCCCACTTTTAACATTGCAGATTTGAAGCCTTATTTGGGTGAGGAAGATGAGCTTCCGCCGAGGACGACTTCATTTCAAGAAGGGGAGGATGATGAGGACATCAATACCATTGTTACACCCACAGCTCCTACTATTACATATACTGGACCAATTACTAGAGCTTGCGCATGCCAATTAAATTATCAGGTACTTTCGTTTCTTGGTAATGATTCTAATGTTCATGAGAATATGATGCTGCCTAAATTGGATACATTTGTTTTGCTTACAAATGAAGGGGCTAGCTTGGAGAATGATGAACATTGGAGTAAGAACAAGCATGGAGATGATGGCATGCGCAAGGGGAACAAGAACGGAGTTACAAGTGATGATTTCAGGATTTTGAAGCCACAATAATGAGTGCATGAAGCCTTGGACGAAATATACAAGATGCCACTTCATAAATTTCGTCCAGAGGCTATTCTAGGTGCTATGTCACCTTATTATTGGGCCAGGCCCATGTAATTTCGAAATACATAAGTATAGGCTATTTTTGGAGTCCGTATGTGTGGGGAAACAAGAGATAGGGTTAGTTTCGGACCCCTCCACCAAGGGCCACGAAATTCACCCCCTCTTCCTCCATATATACAGCCCTTTGGGCACCGTTTAGACTTTGGGTTTTGTTTAGATTAAAGTTCGCCATAGCTGCAACTTCGCGTACTTCGTTTGTGTTCAACGACCAGACAAAGACGTCTCAGAACCCCACCTTGATCAATAAAGCTTTCATCTTATATTCACAATATCCATATTGCAATCTCAGTTTCTTGCTTGTTCTTCGTTTGCTTGTAGGAAACAGACCCTCGTGGTCAGGTTGATCATGCTCCGGTGTGGTCAATAACCTCTCGGAGTTGGTTTAGCGATTGCTAAGGCGCGACGTCCTCGCATGTTCGTAGTCGGATCGTCAAAGTAGATTTCCACCAAAGCGATATCCATCATCTCATCGAAAGACGGGACATCTTTGCCTCTATCATATTCACTCCTTCTACTCCTAGTGATGAGTATCTTGATGTGGAGGATAGTTATGTGGATGATGATATAGATGATCCTATGCTTGCTAAACTTAATAAGTTCATGTGGTCCCTCAAAGGAAAGAAGCTCACTATGTTTCGTATGCTTATGGAGATGGTGAGTAAGCACACCATCACCATTAAGGAACTCGAAACCCTCGTCACTGAGAAAAAGGAAAAATATGAACTCCTTGAGCGGAAAGTCCAATATAAGGAAGTACGAAATGATGAACTATGCTTGAAAATTGGTGCAAACATTGATGTTCATGCTAAAGATCTTGCCTCCTTGAAAAAGGCTAAGGACTCTTATGTAGAGTTGATGAATGATCAAAGTAAGCTTTTGAAGTCTCGTGCTTCTCTCTCTAAGGATTGTGAGCTCCTATTCGTGTCCCTCAAGACTAAGGAAGAAGAGGTCACCCTTCTTACAAAGAGTTTCGAGACGCTCAAGCTTACACTACTAGGAAAATGCTTATACATAGAAGTTTACCAGTAGTGTTTCTTTGGGCCCCCATGCTACTGGTAATTACCAGTAGCGCGTGATACAAAGCGCGCTACTGGTAGGGCTTACCAGTAGCGTTGATTTCTTTTGGGCACGCTATTAGTAAATATATCTCGTGGACAGGACGTAGTAGTAGCGCATGCCGTAAAACCTGCACTATTACTAAGTGAAAAGCTATAACACAGGTGAGACACCCCACGCTACTACTACCCCGATCCACCCGCACCTCCGAATTCTCTCGTGAATTCCTCAAAAAAAAACTCTCCCGACCTCACCCCCACCCCTCTGTCAACCTCCTCTCCCTCAAAAAAAAAAAAAAAACAGAGCACGACCGGGGCCTCCACCGCCGCTCCATGCCCCCATCCTCCTCCGCCGCCACACCGCTCCCCGTCGCCGCCCCTAGACGCCCTTGCCTGCGCGCTCCTCGCCGTCCCCACGAAGCCCTCACTGGCACGCTCCGTGAGTCCCTCCCTGCCCCCTCGCCAGATCTCCCCCCGACCACTATACTTCTCTCGCTGCACCGGCGGCCCTCCCCATCACCCTTGTCGCCTCCCACGACGCCCTCACCTATGCGCGTGTCGCTGCCCCAACGAAGCCCTCGCCAGCACGCTCCTGGCCTCCCTCCCTGCTCCCCCCATGGCACACCATAAGCGCACACGAGGGGCGGCATCAACTTCCCCCCATGGCAGACCAGGAGCAGCCCCTCCCTCGACTACGCCGCGGCATTGAGAGCCGGGGCCTTCGGAGCTGGGGGAGCCGAGCTCCGCGGCGGGCGGCGGGGAGGCGCGGGTGATGTGGGACGACCCCGTGGTAGCGGAGACGGGGGAGGCGCCCAACGCAGTGGCGCATCCGTTCGACCCCAAGCTGGTGTCCAGCAGCCGCCGGCAAGCAGGTGATGGCCTCTGCGACGTGTTGTTGTTGTTTCTTGGAGTTCTTGGAGTCTCTAGAGTGCGTTCTTGAGCTTTTGGCCTTTTGGGAACTGCTGGACACTACAACGCCACGGCCACAACAGAGCGAGCCGCACGAATCGATTCACCACAGTGAGGCATAGACCGAAACCTAGCTTGCTTCGTCGATTCGCGGCGGCGGGGATGGCGACCGGCGTGGGGCCGTGGGCTTGTGTCGACCGGCGCTGCTGCTGCGCTGCTAGCGGGTGGCCGGTCGGGCGGTCGGCGGTCATCCTCACATCCTGTTGGAGGCTTGGAGATCTCACCTCTGACTCGAGGTCTGAGCCTCTCGGCCTCTCGCCTCTTTATGTTGATAACCGGAGTAGTCCTACTGTAAATTGAGCTAGCTCTAGTGTTAATGTGTATGTATATTACTGGTTGCTCTTGTTGCGCTGTCAGGTGAAAGCAGTTCTCCTGTAATCCCGAGTTTCGGTCATATGGTTCTGAACTTCTGATATTAGCATATATGCTTTCTTTTAAACTGGGTGGATGTTGGTTGGCATATAGTATGAGTAGTTCTTATCTTCCTTTTAAATTCCTTTGAAGTGGTGCTTTGTACTGACTAATGATGATACTAGTTATTTGCTACTGCTCCTAATGCTCTAGTAGAAGAGGCTACTGAAGGGCACACCCAAGAACAGGGGGCTGCTCCAGAACAAGAAGCATGTGCAAGTCTAGTGTAGACAAACAAGGTAATTACCATGTATATTTTCGACATTTTCATAGCTTTTACAATATGTGAATTTGCAATGTTTGCATTACACTTAAATTGTGAGCTTTGCGCAGATTTGTTTTTAGTGGCACCCCCCATAGTGTAATCCTAGATCCGCCACTGTACAGAGTGATTTGACATGCCGCCTGAAAGTACTAGTTGTGAATATTGGATATCTGTAGCATTACATTTTGAACCTAATTTTGGTCTGCTAACTCTAGCTTGCTTTTCCATGTTAATCAGAATGTGGCGAATTTTTGTAATAAAAAACATGTCACTCCTTGAGTGACAGCTTTTATGGGGTGTAGAAAAGAATGACTTTAAAGAAAATGTACTTTGTGGATGTTCTATATGTCGTGGAACTTTGACCCTGCCATTTTTTTGACATGGTATCTTGGAGTGTCTATTTTGTACATATAATATATTGTACGATTCTACAACTGTTATTAGTAATTCTGTTATAGAGTATCTTGGTGTATTCGAGGGCGGTTTTGAAATCCTATTGAGAATATTTTTCAAGGAACTCGAGGCGAATGTCTCGGTTTCGAAGAAGCAGAAAATGAAGAAGTAACTTGTCTAACCATTTGATTTGTCTTGGTTTGCTTGACTCTAATTGTGTAGGTTTTGCATCAATTCATTTGGATCCAATGTTGCCTCGTGTAAAGAATAAACCATGTATCTTGCTTCAGCTTTTATTTTTGAACTAGGACAAAATTTTCTAAGAGAACTTCCACATTCACTCATGGCAATGTATGATAATAAAGTATGTTGTATCATTGGTTTCAGACATCTGGACGAGAAGAAAAAGAACTGCAAGGCTGGTAAGGTCGAGACTCATCTTGAATTCCCTGGATGTGAAAAGGTTAAATTTGGTGAAGTTGTCAAAGCTCCACCAAAGTTATCATTCCCAAAGGTGCCTTCTCTACTCAAAACTTTTTATGTTATTAGATTTGGTCGGATTCATATGAAGGGTTGACTGAACTTTTGAAGGACGCCCCATATGCTTCAGTGCTTGTATGTTTGTCTTAAATTCTTATGGTCTGATCTCTGCCAATATGAATTTGATTGTTGGAATTTGTTGTTACCAAATAGATCACTTTTGAGCCATTTAGAAATGAGAAGTAGACTTCTTGTAAATGTTAATTTGGTGTACAGGATTTGACAAAAAAATGTTATATGATGATTGAATGATATTTTTAACAACCAAAGTGATGTTTGACATTGAGCTTTCTTATTCTTGCAGTACACTGTTAATAGTACTATTTCGTTGAACTGATGCAATTTGCGTACTAACAAGTTTTCACTTTCCCGACACGGGCGTAGAGGTGATCGACAGGTGATCGACGCTGACAAGCGCGGCCCGGTGGCGCTGTGCTCTTCAACCAGTTAGAGGTGGACTTCACCGTGAAGCCCGATGGCCACGTCGCACAGATGATCGTCCAGGTGATTTCGACGCCGGAGGTCGCCGATGTGGAGGACCTTGACGCCACCGTCCGCGAGAGGGAGTATTCGTGTCCAGCGGCGTCTGAACTCCTAGCCTTGTGGATACATCTAGAGAGGTGGTCTGTTTAGGTTGGTCATAGGGAAGGTACCCACCTTATGATGATGGTTGTGTGTGTCTGATGTTAAATGAAAGCTTGAGATGGTTCTGTGAGTTGGTTTGGTTTGCACTGGACGTATTACCATTCATGAGTACTACATCTTATTTTTATTTTTTTAATTCCTAAATTGTTAGTAGTAGCGTGGGTCAAAAGTGAGGTCTACTAGTAGTTAGGTTAGTAGTAGCGTGGGTTTTAGGTTAGTAGTAGCGCGGGTGCACACGCGCTATTACTAACTTTTTAGCTGTAGCGTGGGGTAAAAAATGCGCTACTGCTAAAAATTAGCTGTAGCGCCGTAGCAGTAGCGCGGGAACCCATGCTACTGGTATGCAAAAAACCCACTGGTAGTGTTTTTCCTAGTAGTGTTACTTATCTTAAAACTCTAGCCAAGGCCTACTCTTCTCCTATTATTAATGTTGAGGCTTGTACTACTAAATCTAGTAGTGATCTAGCATCTATTCTTGAGGAGAATCGCTTTCTCAAAGCTCAAATCGAGAAAGGTCTCATGACATGTGCTCAAGGACGAAAGAACCTTAATGAGGTGTCGAGTCAACACAATGAGGTGTTTGCCAAAGAGGGGCTCGGGTTTGACCCAAGCACAAGCAAGAAGAAGTCGTCTCTCAAAAGTGCGCAACACCTCTAAAGGAAACATTTGTACGAGAAGGGCACAAGGAGAAAGGTAAGGTTGTTAGTGGGAACGCCATAAGGGGCATGCCCACTCTCAACAAGCCAAAAGAGTTGATGCCTCCATCCTAAGTACTTCATAAGACTAAGGATGGAGAAGTTTATGCACAATTTGTTGGTCCTCTAAATGCATTCTGATTCTATGCTATTTGGGTCCCCAAGACCCTTGTGACTAACTTGAGAGGTCCCACTGCAAAATGGGTGCCTCTAACCAAGTCATAATTGTGTGTAGGTTGCCTTCTCCGGGGAGTAAAATGGGTGATTGATAGTGGATGTACCAATCATATGACCAGAGATAGCAAATTGCTCTACGATTTCATGGAAGCTATTCAACCATTATGAGCATTATGTTTGGTGGAGGTTCAAAAGGATAGGTACTCGGGTCGGGCAAGGTGGCTATCACAAATGACATGTCTCTAGCAAATGTCATGCTTTTTCAATCCCTTAAATACCATTTGCTTTCCGTTCGCCAATTGGCTTCTGTTGGTTATGATACACTCTTTGGACTAACGGATGTGAAAGTCTTTAAGAGAGACACTCTCGAAGTGTCCTTTGTTGGAGAGTTGGATGGCAACCTTTACAAAGTTGATTTCTCGAAAAAGAGTACATTCCATGCAACTTGTCTAATGGCCAAGGCCGACAAGGGGTGGCTTTGGCATCGCCGGCTAGCCCATGTCGGCATAAGAAATCTTCAAGATCTCTTAAAGGGTAATCACATACTTGGAATAACCAATGTCTCTTTTGAGAAAGATCGTGTGTGTAGTGTATGCATAGCCGGGAAGCAACATCAATCAAAGCACCCACCCAAGAATATCGTATCTACTTCAAGACCTTTGGAGCTCCTTCATGTGGATCTTTTTGAGCCTCCTTCATGGGATATTCCTGGTGGGAAAAAGTATGGGCTTGTCATTGTTGATGATTACTCAAGGTATACATGGGTGTTTTTCCTCAAGTCCAAGGACGAGACGAAGATAACCTTCATTGATTTTTACAAGCAAGCACAACGCAAGTTTGACAAAGAAATCTTGGCAATAAGAAGTGATAATGGCCCTGAATTCAAGAGCTATATGTTGGAAGAATTTCTTAGTGATGAAGAGATTGAGCATCAATATTCAGCTCCATACACTCCTCAGCAAAATGGTGTAGCCGAAAGGAAGAACCGTACACTTGTGGAGATGGCAAGGTCCATGTTGGTTGAATACAAGTCGCCACATAGTTTTTGGGCCGAGGCTGTCAACACTGCATGCCATGCATCAAACCGGCTCTTCCTCCCCACTATATTGGAAAAGACTCCATATGAGCTCCTAACTGGGAACAAGCTAAATGTCAAGTACTTTCGTGTATTTGGATGCAAATGTTTCACCCTCAACAAACGAGAATGGTTAGGAAAATTTCAATCCAAAACAATTGAGGGCATATTTGTTGGCTATGGATCAAACTCTCACGCCTATAGAGTCTACAACAAATCCAATGGATGTGTTGTAGAAACTTGTGACGTGGTGTTTGATGAATTTAATGGCTCACATGGGGAGCAAGTTGATCTAAGTGATGTAGGTGAAGAAGATTCTTCTCAAGATATTTTGACCATGGGTGTTGGTGCACTTGTTCCAATGGAACAAGAACCTCATGATGATGAAGAAGATGGAAGCTTCACACATCATCAAACTACTTCAACACCCATACCACCACAAGCTCCTATTGCTCAACCAATGCTCTTAGTCCAAGTACAAGAAGACGATCAAGTCCCTCTTCATGATAATCTTCAAGAACAAGATCATCATCAAGGGCAAGAACTAGAAAGTGCAATCATTGATGATGAACCTCAACAAATGCAATATGAAGAAGAAGATCTTCCACCACACATTAATGATCCATACGTTGAGGACGTGGATGATTGACATAAATTTGAACCTTGAGAAACCCTAACCTCCATCATGCCTCGAGTGGCCGGTCGTGTTGATGTTGACAAAATTCTCACCGGCATATCGGAAGGTAGAGTCACTCGTAAACATTTGACAAACTTTTGTGCTCACTTCTCGTTTGTGTCAGTGTTGAGCCTCTCAAGGTAAAAGAGGCATTGATGGACAATGATTGGCTCGTTGCTATGCAAGAAGAGTTGAAGAATTTTGAACGCAACCAAGTGTGGTCATTAGTCGAGAGGCCAACTACGGAGCACAATGTCATTGGAACAAAATGGATTTTCAAGAACAAGCAAGATGAGAATGGTGTAATCATCCGTAACAAGGCAAGGTTAGTGGCACAAGGGTACTCACAAGTTGAAGGTTTGGACTTTGGTGAGACCTTTTGATGAGGACATCAATACCATTGTTACACCCACAGCCCCTGCTGCTATACATAATGGACCAATTACTAGAGCTCGCGCACGCCAACTAAATTACCAGGTACTTTCGTTTCTTGGTAATGATTCTAATGTTCATGAGAATATGATGCTGCCTAAATTGGATACATTTGTTTTGCTTACAAATGAAGGGCCTAGCTTGGAGAAGGATGAACATTGGAGCAAGAACAAGCATGGAGATGATGGCATGCGCAAGGAGAACAAGAACGGAGTTACAAGTGATGATTTCAGGACTTTGAAGCCACCATAATGGGTGCATGAAGCCGTGGACGAAATATACAAGATGCCACTTCATAAATTTCGTCTAGAGGCTATTCTAGGTGCTGGGTCACCTTATTATTGGGCCAGGCCCATGTAATTTTGAATACATAAGTATAGGATATTTTTAGAGTCCGTATGTGTGGGGAAACAAGAGATAGGGTTGATTTCGGACCCCTCCACCAAGGGCCACGAAATTCCCCCCCTCTTCCTTCATATATACAACCCTTAGTGATAGAGGCGGGGTGTCCCGATCTTTCAATGAGATGATAACTATCGATTTGGTGAAGATGACTTTGACGAACCAACTACAAACGTGCACGACGTTGCGCCTTAGCAATCGCTAAACCAACTCCGAGAGGTCATTGACCACGCCGGAGCACAATCAACCTGACCACGAAGGTCTATTCCTGCAAGCAATCGAAGAACAAGCAAGAATATGATAAAAGCAATCTGAATATTGTGAGTATATATGAAGTATTGATAAAGGTGGGGATCCGTAAGCGGTCTTGGTCTGGTCGTTGGACACAAACGAAGTACACGAAGTTATAATGGCTAACTTTTAACTAAACAAATCCCAAGGGAAAAGCTACTAGACGGATCTACTTATATAGGAGCAAGGGGTGGCGGCCTAGGAGGTGGGAGGACGTCCCAAGGCAGCCTAAAACTAACCCTAGGTCGTACAAGGCCAATGGGCCCAAGTGGAGGTGATGTAACACCTTTGGACTTGTTGTTTGACTCGGATTCTGCTGTAGCGTCTGATTGTTTCGTCGATATATCAACGCTCCGGACGAATTTGAAGGTGAGTCCAATTGGGCTGGAAAGAGCACAAAATCTAGAATCCAACAAAAAAAAGAATCACCCAATTCAGAGTCCGTATGAAAAAGTTGTTGGCGTTTTGAATCAGGTATGTCTGTGCAATCCGAATCTGAATCCAGAACGTGAGAGACTTGGACTCTATCTTCTCTTGGCCCAAAAGTGACGTGAGAGAACTTTTTGAACAGCACTTAAACATCTCTTTCTCCCTTATCTTCAAATGTGAATTGTACAAATATCCCATACACCTGCAATTAGACAAAACACAAAAGTGTGTGAAGTATTTTTGTTCTGGATAACATAAATAGATTATTAAATAGTTTGTACTAGAAATGACCTGACAAATATGCATGTATGCAATATTTTTGGTCGTATCCAAGGTAGTCATGTCCTCATCACTTAGGGCACCGTTTAGACTTTGGGTTTTGTTTAGATTAAAAGTTCGCCATAGCTGCAACTTCGTGTACTTCATTTGTGTTCAACGACCAGACAAAGGCGTCACAGAACCCCACCTTGATCAATAAAGCTTTCATCTTATATTCTCAATATCCAGATTGCAATATCAGTTTCTTGTTTGTTCTTCATTTGCTTGCAGGAAACATACCCTCGTGGTCAGGTTGATCGTGCTCTGGCGTGGTCAATAACCTCTCGGAGTTGGTTTAGCGATTGCTAAAGCGCGACGTCCTCGCAGGTTCGTAGTCGGATCGTCAAAGTCGACTTCCACCAAAGCGAAATCCATCATCTCATTGAAAGATGGGACACCTTTGCCTCTATCAAGTGGTATCTGATTTTCAGGTTGCTCGGTGAGATTTTACAGTTTTTCGTAGTTTAGATCGAGTCTGTTCTTCATACCTATAGTCCACGAAAAAGCCACAAAAAAATTAGGGTTAGTTCATCCTATCTGAACTAGTCTGAGCCTTTGCATAATCTTTTCTATATTTGCGTTGTTGAATTTGCGGTTGCATCGTCGTGTCTAGTTGCTGGTCTTAGAGTCTAGTCTTTTAGAGTTTCGAGTTCTGGTCATAAGTTGTCATGCCGCCGCCGCACCATCATCATCGCCTCTGCCATCTACCACCACCGCTTATCCGCCACTGCTTCGAATCTGTATCCATATACCACCATCGCTGCCATATATCACCACCGCTGCCATCTACCACCATATATCCACCACCAATCCGAGTTCCTTGCATATTAGGTTTGTTTTCGGGATCCATCTAGTTTCCGATTCGTGTTTCCTTCCCGGAGTAGGTTTCGGAGTAGGTCCGGAAACCACCCTCCGTTTAGGCCCAAAATTTCCTAAAAACGCACTTGTCGAAAAAAAATTGGCTATCCTATTTTTAGGTGTTTCTGAGTGTTTTGAGACAGGTGCCATTATAGAAAGTATTTTTTGAGCCGTTTCCAGATTTTGGTCCGGGCAGTCGAAAAAAAAATTTGGTCGCAAAAATTTCATGTCTATCCTGTTACCTTGACTTGGGAAGAGATTTGAGACACTTGCCATTATAGTGAATTTTCGCAAAAAAAAGAGAAGCACAAAAAAGCGCAAAAAAAGGGAGTGACAAAAAAAATCAGAGTGTGCTCCTTCCTTGATTTCGTGCAGTGCCGTGATTTTGTTAGTGTTCTAGGCTTGCGTTTCTAGCACGGTCTAGCCTAGGACCAGCACAGTACCGTCGTTGAGCGTTTATTCAACTTTGCATCTCTGAATTGATTATTGCTGACCCTTTTTGCTACCATATTATAAGCCTTCCCAGCTCCACATACATCTACGTCGTGCGTTTGACTCTCCCTGGTAATCGCTCTATCCAAGCTTTGAGAGTTTTGACAACAACGATTGCCGATCACCACCAGCTGCTGGGTAAGAACTGGTAAGAATTTGAGATTTGCTTGAAGGATTTGTGACACCCCACCACCACCATATTCCAGTAGTCTGTAGGATCATATACTTGTCTGTTTCTATTGTTGCTAACTATGGCAGGAACACACGCCGATGAGATTGACTGGGAGAACATGACGAACAAGGACCTTCATGATAAGTTTCATCAAATGTTGGGTCAACAGGTGGAAGACGTGATGGCCAGCTTTGGAAAGGCATTGGAGAGGATGGATGACATTGAGAAGACAATTGACACCAAGTTGGACGCCAAGTTCGATGAATTACTCAACAATCTCCCACAACCAGTTCTACGTCGCGATATAGTAGGGCGAGCACAACATGTTCCTATTGAGCCAGGACAAAATTCTGGTGCCCCTGCTACAGCTGTTGGTGCTTCTCTAGCTCCTGCTGCTGTTGCAGAGGTGGAGGACTATTACGAGGATGAGGTTGATCAAAATCAGAACTACGTGCAGCCACTACCACCACCACCAGCAGGTCGACCTCAAGTATATATTCGCAACGGTAGGCCTGCACCACCACCTCAGGTACGAGATAATGACCATATTCCAAAACTGAAATTGAATATTCCACCATTTGAGGGTAGATATGTTCCTGATATATATCTTACTTGGGAATTAGAAACTGAACAACATTTTACATGTTTACAATATCCCGAGGAGAGACGGGTTGCTGCTGCTGTTTGTGCTTTCACTACTTTTGCATGTGTATGGTGGTCTGAACATTGTAGATTATATCCTATTCCAACTACTTGGGCTGCTTTGAAAACTGCTATGCGTACTCGTTAGGTTCCACCATATTATCATCGTGAATTGCTTCAAAAATTGCAGCGTTTAAGACAAGGAAAAAATTCTATAGAAGAATATTATCAGGAATTACAAACTGGCATGACTAGATGTGGTATTGTTGAGGAGAATGAAGCTATGCTTGTATGTTTTATGGGTGGATTAAATAGAGAGATTCAGACCATTCTAGAGTATAAGGAGTATACTAATATCACTCGTTTATTCCATCTTGCTTGTAAAGCTGAACGTGAAGTGCAGGATCGACAAGCATTGGCGCGAACTAACTTTTCTGCAGGTCGGCTTTCATCATGGACACCACGTGCATCCTCTACTTCCACTACACCAGCACCTCCATCAGCTGCTACCTCCAGCCGTGATACAAGAAAGCAGGCACAACCACCACTATGTGCCAAGAGCGCACCTGCCGGTCCTACACAGAGCTCTTCTTCTTCCGTGGCATCAACTGGGCACACAAGTGATATTATTTGTCGTTGTTGTAAGGGAAGAGGTCATTATGCGAGAGAATGCAAATCTCAGCGTGTGATGATTGCTACTGAGGATGGTGGGTATGAGTCTGCTAGTGACTATGATGAGGAGAAGTTGGCTCTTATTACACGTGAAGAACACGGTGGAGATGATTCTGATCATGATACGCAATACATGGCTCCTGAAGACGCTGACCGGTATGAATGTTTAGTTGTCAACGTGTTTTGAGTGTGCAGGTCACACAAGCTGAGCAAAATCAGAGGCATAATTTGTTCCATACAAAGGGAGTTGTGAAGGAACGTTCTGTGCGCGTCATCATATACGAAGGAAGCTGCAACAACTTGGCTAGCATGGGGATGGTGGAGAAGCTATCTCTCACCACAAGACCACATCCACATCCTTACTAGATCCAATGGTTCAACAACAGCGGCAAGGTTAAGGTAACACATACTGTTTGTGTGCATTTTAGTATCTCTACATATGCTAATTATGTTGATTGTGATGTGGTACCTATGCAAGCATGTTCCTTATTACTTGGTCGACCATGGCAATTTGATAAAAATTCTATACACCATGGTAGAAAAAATCATTATACTCTGGTTCATAAGGATAAAAATATTACTTTGCTTCCTATGACTCCTGATTCCATTTTGAAAGATGATATTAATAGAGCTAATAAAGCAAAACAGGAGACAAATAAGAGTGAAAATCAGATTGTGGCAAAAGAATTTGAGCAACAAATGAAGCCTAATAGTAAACCATCTAGTGTTGTTTCTGAAATTAAATTGAAAAGTGCATGTTTACTTGCCACTAAATCTGATATTGATGAGCTAGATTTTAGCAAATCTGTTTGCTATGCTTTTGTGTGCAAAGAGGCATTATTTTCATTTGAGGACGTGCCTTCCTCTTTGCCCCCTACTGTCACTAACATTTTGCAGGAGTTCGCTGACGTCTTTCCAGAAGACGTGCCACCGGGATTACCACCTATTCTAGGGATTGAGCATCAAATTGACTTAATTTCCGGTGCATCGCTACCCAACCGTGCACCATACCGTACCAATCTAGAGGAGACGAAGGAGATTATGCGTAAAGTACAGGAGCTGCTTGACAAAGGTTATATACGCGAATCCCTTAGTCCTTGTGCCGTTCCTATTATTCTAGTGCCGAAAAAGGATGGTACATCACGTATGTGTGTTGATTGTAGAGGCATTAATAATATTACTATTCGTTATCATCATCCTATTCCTAGGCTAGATGATATGCTTGATGAATTGAGTGGCTCTACAATATTCTCCAAAGTTGATTTGCGTAGTGGATACCATCAAATTCGTATGAAATTGGGAGATGAATGGAAAACAACATTTAAAACTAAGTTTGGATTATATGAATGGTTAGTCATGCCTTTTGGGTTAACTAATGCACCTAGTACTTTCATGAGATTAATGAACAAAGTTTTACGTGCTTTCATTGGACGATTTGTGGTAGTTTACTTTGATGACATATTGATTTATAGCAGATCTTTGGAAGAACATTTGGAACATTTACGTGCTGTTTTTATTGCTCTACGTGATGCACGTTTGTTTGGTAACATTGGGAAGTGCACCTTTTGCACTGACCGAGTATCTTTTCTTGGCTATGTTGTTACTCCACAGGGAATTGAAGTTGACAAAGACAAGATTGAAGCTATTGAGAGTTGGTCGCAGCCCAGAACGGTCACACAAGTGAGGAGTTTTCTTGGCCTCGCTGGATTCTATAGGCATTTTGTGAGAGATTTCAGCACCATTGCTGCACCTCTCAACGAGCTTACAAAGAAGGATGTGCCTTTTGTTTGGGGTACCGCATAGGAAGAAGCCTTCACAGTATTGAAAGATAAGTTGACACATGCTCCTTTACTCCAACTTCCTGATTTTAATAAGACTTTTGAGCTTGAATGTGATGCTAGTGGAATTGGATTAGGAGGTGTGTTATTACAAGATGGCAAACCTGTTGCATACTTTTCTGAAAAATTGAGTGGGCCTAGTCTGAATTATTCTACTTATGATAAAGAATTATATGCTCTTGTTCGGACTTTAGAAACATGGCAACATTATTTATGGCCCAAAGAATTTGTTATACATTCTGATCATGAATCTTTGAAACATATTAAAAGTCAAGCTAAACTGAATCGTAGACATGCTAAATGGGTTGAATTCATTGAGACTTTCCCTTATGTCATTAAACACAAGAAGGGTAAAGAAAATGTTATTGCTGATGCATTGTCTCGTCGCTATACTATGCTTTCACAACTTGACTTCAAAATATTTGGTTTGGAGACCATCAAAGATCAATATGTGCATGATGCTGATTTTAAAGATGTATTGCAGAATTGTAAAGAAGGAAGAACATGGAACAAGTTCGTCGTTAATGATGGATTTGTGTTCCGTGCTAACAAGCTATGCATTCCAGCTAGCTCCGTTCGTCTTTTGTTGTTGCAGGAGGCGCATGGAGGAGGACTAATGGGCCACTTTGGCATGAAGAAGACGGAGGATGTACTTGCTACACATTTCTTTTGGCCAAAGATGAGATGGGATGGTGAGCGTTTTATGCTCGCTGCAATACATGTCAAAAAGCTAAGTCACGACTCAATCCTCATGGTTTATATATGCCTTTGCCTGTACCTAGTGTTCCTTGGGAGGATATATCTATGGACTTTGTTTTAGGTTTACCTAGAACAAAGAAGGGGAGGGATAGCATATTTGTTGTCGTGGATAGATTATCGAAAATGGCACTCTTTATACCATGTCATAAAAGCGATGATGTTGTTAATGTTGCTGATTTGTTCTTTCGTGAAATTATTCGCTTGCATGGTGTGCCAAATACTATTGTTTCAGATCATGATACTAAATTTCTTAGCCACTTTTGGAGATGTTTATGGGCTAAGTTGGGGACTAAACTGCTTTTTAGTACTACTTGTCACCCCCAAACTGATGGACAAACTGAAGTAGTCAATAGAACATTGTCTACTATGCTTAGGGCTGTTTTGAAGAATAATAAGAAAATGTGGGAGGAATGCTTGCCTCATATTGAATTTGCTTATAATCGTTCACTGCATTCTACTACTAAGATGTGCCCTTTTGAAGTTGTGTATGGTTTCCTACCTCGTGCACCTATTGATTTGCTGCCTCTTCCATCTTCGGAGAAGGTTAATTTTGATGCTAAAGAACGTGTTGAATTGATTTTAAAAATGCATGAGTTAACTAAGGAAAACATTGAGCGTATGAATGCTAAATATAAACTTGCTGGAGATAAGGGTAGAAAACATGTTGTGTTTGCACCTAGAGATCTTGTTTGGTTACATTTGCGTAAGGATAGATTTCCTGATTTGCGCAAATCAAAGCTAATGCCACGTGCTGATGGTCCCTTTAAGGTGTTGGAGAAAATAAATGATAATGCATATAAACTTGAGCTACGTGCAGATTTTGGGTTAGTCCCACTTTTAACATTGCAGATTTGAAGCCTTATTTGGGTGAGGAAGATGAACTTCCGTCGAGGACGACTTCATTTCAAGAAGGGGAGGATGATGAGGACATCAATACCATTGTTACACCCACAGTCCCTGCTGCTATACATACTGGACCAATTACTAGAGCTCGCGCACGCCGACTAAATTACCAGGTACTTTCGTTTCTTGGTAATGATTCTAATGTTCATGAGAATATGATGCTGCCTATATTGGATACATTTGTTTTGCTTACAAATGAAGGGCCTAGCTTGGAGAAGGATGAACATTGGAGCATGAACAAGCATGTAGATGATGGCATGCACAAGGGGAACAAGAACGGAGTTACAGGTGATGATTTCAAGACTTTGAAGCCACCATAATGGGTGCATGAAGCCTTGGACGAAATATACAAGATGCCACTTCATAAATTTCGTCTAGAGGCTATTCTAGGTGCTGCGTCACCTTATTATTGGGCCAGGCCCATGTAATTTCGAAATACATAAGTATAGGCTATTTTTAGAGTCCGTATGTGTGGGGAAACAAGAGATAGGGTTGATTTCGGACCCCTCCACCAAGGGCCACGAAATTCCCCCCCTCTTCCTCCATATATACAACCCTTAGGGCACCGTTTAGACTTTGGGTTTTGTTTAGATTAAAAGTTCGCCATAGCTGCAACTTCGTGTACTTCGTTTGTGTTCAACGACCAGACAAAGGCGTGACAGAACCCCACCTTGATCAATAAAGCTTTCATCTTATATTCGCAATATCCAGATTGCAATCTCAGTTTCTTGCTTGTTCTTCGTTTTCTCGCAGGAAACATACCCTCGTGGTCAGGTTGATTGTGCTCCGGCGTGGTCAATAACCTCTTGGAGTTGGTTTAGCAATTGCTAAGGCGCGACGTCCTCGCACGTTCGTAGTCGGATCGTCAAAGTCGACTTCCACCAAAGCGAAATCCATCATCTCATCGAAAGACGGGACGCCTTTGCCTCTATCACCTTTGCCCCCGTTTCCCGTCTTGAATCCATTCACATCTTACTTGCTTATGCTGCTTCCAATGATTTTACATTACATCAAATGGATGTGAAGAGTGCTTTCCTTAACGGTCCTCTACAAGAAGAAGTATATGTGTCACAACCACCTTGGTTCGTTGATCCTGATCACAAAGACTATGTGTATAAACTTCATAAGGCTTTGCATGGCTTCAAACAAGCACCTCGTGCTTGGTATGATCATCTTAAGAAGTTTTTACTCGATGATGGTTTTGTGAGAGGGGTGATCGATCCCACTCTTTTTAGTAAGAGGGACAAGGGTGATTTGATCTTATGCCAAATCTATGTAGATGATATCATTTTTGCTTCTCCTAACATTCATTTGTGCAAGAAGTTTGCGGCTTCCATGACCAAGAGTTTTGAAATTTCACTCAATGCGGATTTCGAGTTATTTCTCGGATTTCAAATTCAACAATTTCAAGAAGGAATTTTCTTGTCTCAAGCAAAATACCTCAAGGATAACCTAGAGAAGTTTGGCATGACTTATGCTAGTCCATGTAAGACACCCATGCCAACCAAACTTGTACTCATTGAAGACACCAACGGTATTCCTTTCGACCCATCTAAATACCGCTCTATAATTGGTTCATTGCTTTATCTTTGTGCATCTAGACTAGACATCATGTTCAGTGTATAATGTGTGCTAGATTTCAAGCTTCCCCTAGGGAAAGTCATCATAAGGCGGTTAAGCATATTCTTAGATACCTTGTTCACGGCCCAAAGTTGGGTCTATGGTACTCCAAGGATGCTAAGTTTGATCTCATTGGGTACACGGATGCGGATTGGGCTGGAGACAAAGTGGATCATAAGTCCACCTCCGGTGCATGTCAATTTCTTGGACGCTCCTTGGTAAGTTGGTCCTCGAAGAAACAAAATTGTGTTGCCCTCTCCACCGCCGAAGCCGAATACATTGAAACTGCCAGTTGTGCAACTCAATTACTATGGATGAGGCAAACCTTGAAGGATTACGGTATCACCTATAGACATGTGCCTCTTCTATGTGATAATGAAAGTGCCATCAATATTGCTGAGAACCCCAAAGATCATACCCGCACCAAGCACATTGATATTAGGTATCACTTCTTGAGAGATCATGTGGAAAAAGGTGACACTGATATTGCTCATGTTGGCACAGATATGCAACTGACAGACATTTTCACCAAGCCATTGGATGAAGCAAGGTTTTGTCAACTTAGGCGTGAACTCGTATCTTGGAGCTTGACAACATTATGTGAAATCTAGTACCCATTCATGCATTTTCATCATGTCTTGTTTAGATGTAGGCATATATTTAGGGGGAGACTCTCAACTCATGAGTACTCTCACCCTATATAATGCATAAATAAAACAAACACTCTCAAAGTTACCATGTCCTTTGAACTATGGTACTTTAAAATGATGGAGTCGTGTTATTGAGCCCAAGGACACTATTTTTGTCGCATCATGACACGTACACTCACACATGGTGGCCTATTGGTCACGACTCTCCTCAGAAAGACCAGTTATCCAATCATGTTTGGGGTATTTAAATTTGCATGACTAGTGGCTCCCATGAGGTATTTTTACATAGTTGTTTGTTCATCACATTTTGGCATATACCTACTTCTGGTTATTGGTTCCTCTAGTTATGCCTTGTGTCATCTGTCAAACCTTTTGCCATCGGTCGTCCGACGGTTATCGGACTTCCAATGACTCACAGCTTTCCGGCCGGCAACGTTTTTCGGCAGTCCAGTTGCTGTGCAGCATATCTTGCTCAAGCCCAAAAATAAACTCCTCCCCCAGGTTTCGGACATCCGTGGTTCACCGGTCGTCCGACGCCTGGCACGCCCATCAGTGCATGGACGTCCGCCCCCGGTCGATCGTCCGATGATTGTGCGGGTCACATATAAATTATGGAGTCGGGCCGAACGGTTGCCCGATCCTTACTCCCCCCCTCGCCCGGGTGCGTCCGCCGCCGCGCCGCCTAGAGGGCCTCGCTGTCACCTGTGCTGCCTTGCCGCAGCCTCTCCTCCTCGTCATCGCCCCTCCTCCAAATCTGGTACTCCTCCTCTTTCTGGTCCTCTGTTCTTACCCTCTCGATTCCATCGCCCTAACATGCCAACGATTGTGATCCCCGTGTTCTCTTGGACGATCTCTCAGGAGCGGTTCGTCCCAAGATGGTGAAAGTCAAGCATACCGCCCACAAGGATACCGGGGGTACCTCTGCCCGGGTAATGATGTCCTTCTTAGTTTCCCATTTTCATCATCTCTGTCTCCATTTGGATCTAGGGCTCACTATGGCTGTACATGTTTTTCTCCTCTTGATTTTAGCCTCCCATCGTGGTGGTTCTAATGACTCTCAGGAGGAGTTGTGTCCCTGCAAGCGTGCTGTGAGCTCGGAGTCCTCCTCTTCCAAGGGTTCCGATTATGAAGAAGAGATGGAGGAGGAGAAGGAGCATGGTGCGCGTGTGACGTTTTCGTCCCGCCCCCGTGGTTCTCGCCGGGCCTCTCACATGCCTGCTCCTTCTCCCGATCAGCCGCATGATGATGGTTACCACATACCTTTTGAAGCTCCTCAACTTCATGGCCGTATTCTCAAGGACTTCACAAAACTGCCCAAGCTAGCATATTTTAAGTTTCGGCGTGATGTTAATCAATTTGAGGTGGTTCACGATTCTCTGGATCAACGGTTTCGCACCAATGTTCACGCTGACATCTACACCTCTGTTGTCCTCCGTAAGGGCCTGTCTCTGCACCACTTCATTGACTTAAGAGTATATTTGGAAACATCCCGTGAAGTATTCGGATGCCATTGAGCTCATTGAGTCATCTGGTCTTGCTGCTCCATTTGCCTTTCGGCATGACTTTAATCAGGCTGCAATCCATCAGTTTTATGACACATGCTTCTCTGCTCCTAACAAAAACGTCACCTGGATGACCTCTAACACCGAGCTCACTGCCTCTTATGCTCAACTTGTCGCTGCCCTTGGGTTTTCGAACACTGGATTCAAGATCCATCAAGTGGATCCAAAGCACAAACCCAAAGGGGTTGAGGCGTGTGGCTATCTCCTAAAGGGAATTGATGAACTAACTGAGGAGGAAAAGCTGAAGGATCTGAATCAAGTGTCCATTTGGAGATCTCCATACTACATCATCTATCAATGCGTCATTCGCACCATCTATCCTAAGATGGGTGACAAAGGTTCTTGCAACAACTATTGGATTAATCTCATGTCTCGTCTCTATGAGTCTCCCAAGGGCAAGATTAATGTTCCTCATTTACTTTGGCATGAAATCCGACTTGCTAGCTTTCAGTATAAGTGTGCCTTTCCTCATGCTCCATTCATTTAGGCTCTTATTGAGAGTGTGGCTCCCTTCTCCCTCGTCCGCACTCATGTGCATGAGAAGTGGATTATTCCTCCTCACATGGCCAAAGATTTTGTTCCTAAAGGCTCCTCCAAGTCTGCTCCTGCTCGTAGGTCTGCCGCTAGTTCCCATCCTGCTCATGCCAGCTCGGCGCCCTTTGGGCGTTTTGCTCGCTTTATCGGCAAGGCTCACTCTGTCATGATGAAGGCCTTCTCCTTTAACTGCACACAAAACCATGATGTTGTCACTCGCTTGATCACCTCCAAGAATGCCTTGAAGTCTCGTCTCTGTGACTCTGGGCTGCTGATGTGAGTGAGGATGAGTGCCTCCCAGCTACTCCTCCTTCTGACTTTGGTTTTCCTTCGGGGCCTGAGTGGGCTGATTTCCTCGACGAAGCTGGTGGGAGTGGAGCTGAAGAAGAAGAAGATGATGACATGTGATTGTTTGCGGGTTCTCTATATCCCTTTTTAGGTAGTTATTGCCAAGGGGGAGAACTAGTTCTAGTCTAGCCCTTTCTATTATGTTGCTCTTATGTTGAACCATCTACCTTGAGTGGGTGTATGACTTTATATCTATATCTTATGATGTGATGTTGAACTTATTGAACCTCTATGCTCTATGAATGATGAGAAATTATGATATTATGTGGTTTTGCTTATATGATGATGGTTTCCACGTGGTTCCTGTGATATTTTGCTCATATATTCTAGTTTGGTTGTCTCTGTGAGGGAAAGCTCTCTACAAAATGATGCAATTATTATGGTTGAGAGGGGGAGCTCTTAAATAAATGTGTCTTACAACATAGTGAAACTTAATTTCTGTTGAGCATCAACTACCAAAAAGGGGGAGATTGAAAGTGCAATCATGCCCTAAATATTATTTTGATGTTGATGACAATATACTCATAGGGGCTAACAAAGTTTGTCAAGTATCACTCCGTCCGAAAATACTTGTCACCGAAATGGATAAAAAACATGTATCTAGAAATAAAATACATCTAGATACATCCCCTTTTATCCATTTTGATGACAAGTATTTCCGGAAGGAGGGTGTATATCTCAGGTTTCTGTCTCCTTGGAATGAATTGTGTGTGTGGACTATGACTTCGGAAATGTTTAACCTCTTCAAGAACGAAGAAACAAGACTATCTTATGTTTACTCTTGAGTATAGGATCCCGCACTATTAAGAGGGGAACATGGGTTATTACTAAAGTATTGCTCAAACAACTTCTCTAATGTCAGTATCTGATCTTCATCCTTGTCCAGAACCAAAACATCGATCGTCCGGTGTGCACTGGACGTCCGACCATTCCCATACAAAACCAAAACATCGGTCGTCCGGTGTGCATCAGACGTCCGACCATTCTCATACAGAGCCAAAACATCGGTCGGCCGGTGTGCACCGGACGTCCGACCACTTCCATACAGAACCAGAATAGTGGTCGTCCGGTCCTTGTCGGACGTCCATTGTCTGTAGAGCCCTTGGTCGTCCGATATGCCTCGGACGTCCGGTGCCCTCTCTACGGAACCTAAACATCGGTTGTCTGGAACCTCCGGTCGTCCGATAACAAGTTGAACGTAGCAAAACATCGGAAGTCCGGTCCCTTTCGGATGTGCGGTGTCTGTTATGCTCTTGGTCATCCGTTGTGCATCGGACGACCGACACTTCTGTGCTGGTTTGTGGTCCAACAGCCACTTATTGGAGCATACTATAAATATCCCTCTCCTATACCATGAGAGGGTTGACCATTCACTTCAAGCATCCTCAAGAACACACCTTCACTCTCTCTCACACACACTCCAACACCAAATCATAGATCCCTAAGGGATTTGAGAGCATTTGAGAGAAGTTGTCCACCCAAGTGATAGATCCACTCCTTCGCCTTCTTTGCACCAAAGGAATCCGTGATTTGAGCAAGTCTTGAGTTTTTCCCATTGTTCTTGTTACTCTTGGAGGTTGGAGACTCCTAGGCGGTAGGAGTCATTCGAAGAGGAATCATTCTTTGTGATTACCCCCGGAAAGTTTGTGAAGGTTTGGAGACCACCTCAAGGTCTAACACTAGTGGTTGAGAAACGCCTACATGGTGTTGTCTCAAAGGGAGAATAGGGTGAGCCTTCGTGGCGTTGGTGTGCCTTCGTGGTAGCACCCACCTCTCTAACGGTGATGTAGCTTCCCTCCAAGGAAGTGAGCATTGTCATACATCCTCGTCTCCCAGAGTTGCGGTTATCCCTAACCCTAACTCCCTACTTGTGGTTACTTGTCTCTTAGTCTTTACTTATATCATATTGTGTTTACATACTCTCCTCTTTGTGTTACTTGTTTACCTTGCTTTGATCCTAGCTTCAATCTTGCAATTGTTAGGCTCAACTTCTTATTCCGCATTATTGCATAAAATTGCTAAGTAACAATTAAAATTTGTTATTGTACCTATTCACCCCACCTCTAGGTCCATCTCGATTCTTTCAGTCGCGCCTTAGCAATCGCTAAACCAACTTCCGAGGGGTTATTGACCACGCCGGAGCATGATCAACGTGACCACGAGGGTCTATTTCCTGCGAGCAAATGAAGAATAATCAAGAAACTGAGATTGCAATCTGGATATTGTGAATATAAGATGAAAACTTTATTGATAAAGATGGGGTTCTCTGGCGTCTTGGTCTGGTCGTTGAACACAAATAAAGTACGCGAAGTTACAACTATGGCAAACTTTTAATCTAAACAAAACCCAAAGTCTAAACGATACCCTAAGGGTTGTATATATGGACGAAGAGGAGGGAATTTCATGGCCCTTGGAGGAGGGGTCCAAAACCAACCCTAACTCTTGTTTCCCCACACATACGGACTCTAAAAACAGCCTATACTGAAGTACTTAGAAATTACATGGGCCTGGCCCAATAATAAGGTGATGCATCACCTAGAATAAGCTATGGACGAAATTTATGAAGGGGCATCATGTATATTTCGTCCATGTCCTTGTAGGTCATCACGGAGGCTTCAAAGTGCTCAAATATGCACTAGAAACGTCATTCTGGATCCTTTCGCGCGCGCCTTCATCTCCATACTTGATCCTCTTGCCCATGCTAGGCCCTTCATTAGTAATCAACACAAATGTATCCAATTTAGGCAGCATCATATTCTCATGAACATTAGAATTTTTACTAAGATACGAAAGTACCTGGTAATTCCATTGGCGTGTGCGAGCTCTAGTAATTGGTCTGGTATGTATAGCAGCAGGGGCTGTGGGTGTAACAATGGTATTGATGTCCTCATCATAGAGTGCGCCCTATGGTGTAACAATGGTATTGATGCCCCATGTCTCCCATGCCGCCGGGGCAATTAAGGCCATTGAATGAGGCAGTTACTAGTGTAATGAGACTATACTACAGTAGTTATAGGTAACGGTAGTTATAACTCCATTTAGTGGATGACTTAGGATCCCGCGACTGTTGCAGCACCAACGACTCCTTCTTGCCCTGTACGTCCGAGTGGTTGATCGTTGGTCGAGTGACGTGTGGCTGTCCGAGTGCTGTAGAGACGTCCGAGTGATCCTCTTGATGTATGCATTCAATGCTGGCATGGTCCAGGGACCTACCTATGATGGTGATGGGCCCTATGTGGGTCCCGAATGATGGATCAGATGAGCCGACCCTTCAGTTACGTCTGAGCACCACTGGGCCACTCGGAATACGTTCGATGCTCCTTGGACGAAATCGTAACGGCTTCTGGACTTTTAATTTTACCGGGGTGACCAGGCGCCGTTGATTGTCGAGAAAAAACTCGGTGGCATTCGTTTTGTCTCTCATAAGAGATAGACTAGGGGCCCGAGTGAGGGCATGCCATTGCAACTCGAGGGGTGAGGCCGGTGCGTGGTCTAATTCTCTAGAGAGATGCCACTCCTCATCCTAGGGGAATGCCAGCGCAAGCCTCCTACGAGTCCAGGTTTACGAGTCATGCACCTTCGAGCCTGTCGAGAGGGCCAAGTGAACCCACAGAGGGGCGTGAAGCACATCACATAACGATCCTGAAGAAGACTTCAGTCGGGTGTTTAACGTGGCCGAGTGCACGAGTCCCCGCGGAGGGTGGTCAGTCAGACTGACGTGCATCCTTTAGGAAAGGAGGTGCGGGCAATCAATAGGATTGATTCAGCCTGGAAATCATGCGATTTTAATTCGCGGGTTCGCGCGCTGAAGCGGTAAAGTCATGTGTTGGTGGGAAAGTGGGGGCGTGATCCCTTGATTTGTGTGCCTGATCTCTGCCACATGTCGTGGCTGCCTGCACAAAGCACTGTCGCGCGGGTTGTTGATCTGTCGATTGGCGGTGAGAGATCCGCCTGGGGATTTCGTATGTTGATATAAAAGGCTCGGCAGCAGGGTTCTTGGCCTCAGATCCCCCACCTCTTCTCTCGGCTCCTCCACTTCTTCTCCCTACTCGAGTGCACGGCGATGGCAAAGGGCTCCACGGCGAAGGCAGAGAGGGCGAAGAAGGCGGGGTGGGCCACCTCCTCCGGTTCGAGTGCTGCGGCGGCCGGCGGCGTGTCGGGGTAATGGCTCCCATCGCGTGTTTCCGCCCGACAACTGGAGGACTTGGCGGAGGAGGGACTAATCCCGGACGATAGGTGGCATCGCCCCGGCGCGGGGGAGATCGAGCCGGTGCCGGACACTGATGAGCGCGTCCTCCTCATTACTCACGCCAAACGAGGTTTCTTGATGCCTCCACACCCTTTCTTTAGTGCATTCCTTGATTTCTTCGGTGCTAAACTTCACCATCTCCCCCCCAACACCATCATTTGTCTTTCAGCTTTTGTCTCCCTCTATGAGAACTTTCTGGGCTGCTATCCCCACTGGGGTCTCTTCAAACACATCTTCACGTATCGGTCGATGTCGGTGAAGAAGGACTCGTCGACTGGTGAGAAAACACACGTCACCCAGTTGTGCTAGGGTCTGGGCATCCAGGTGCGCGGGGGGGACCGTTCCCCAAGATAAGCTTTCCCGACTCCGTTAAGGGGTGGCAGGGACCTCGGTTCTATTGCAAGGACATCCCCAACGCCAGCAGCCAGTCGGGCCTTCCGTCGTATATGACTGTGAGGGTACTTGTTCCGCCGACCCTCACCATAAAGAAGGAGGAGAGCGTGGGGGTCGACATCCTGTCCAGCGTGTTAAGAGGCGTTGTGAATGGTGGGGTGAACGGCATGGACCTGCTGGAGACCTTCTTCAGTCAGCGCATCCAGCCACTGCAGGCCAGGGCCCACCCCATGTGGCTGTATGAGGGGTCGGGTGACTCCACTCGGGTGCATCCAGAAGACCTCACCAAGAAGGAGGTGGGCGCCAAGATCAAGGCCATCACCCGTGCCCGCGATAACCCACGAGGGGCTCGGCTGGTGCCAGCTTTTCACAAGGACCTGCCGCCGATCAAGGCATTTGCCTTGGATTTAGTCGGTTCATTTATAGGTTTTCTTTTGTATAGTTGATCCTCACATTTGCATGTGTTTGCTTCTCAGGACTTCCAGGACCTGATCTCCAGGATCCCTGTGGTGGACCACTCGCCTCAGGATGTAACGAGTGACACCGAGAAGCAGTACTCGAAGAGAGAAGATGATGATGAGAGTGACGATGATGACGATGATAAGAAGAGAGTTCGGAGGAGGGGAACGAGTTTGAGTCCTCCCCATCCTATGAGGCCCCCAAAGAACCACGCTCCAAGGTGTTGCATGACCCGAAGGGCAAGGGAGGAGAAGTTTGGCAGCTGACTACTTCCGGTCGGGCGACTCGGAGTTCCAAGCGCACCAGTGTCGAGGCTGAGACCTCGGTGGAGAAGCAACCCAAGCAGATCTCCTCCAAGCCACCGAAAGCTTCCGTGCCGCGGATCCAGGTGGTAGTGCCTGTGGCCTCCAAGTAAGTGTTCTCATCGATTCTTTGTCCATCTTTGAATCCATTCGGTTGTTGACCGAGTGTTGCTTGTTCTCACAGCAACAACACCTCGACCACCTCAGCAGACCCGCACGCCTGTAATCTTGGACCGAGTGATGCCGACGCAGGCGAAGCCGCTACCTCCAAAGGTATGTTGTATCGCTTGACCCGTATGGTTATGTCTTTTCCAACTGAACTTTGACGATTTCTTTGATTTATGTAGCTCCGCGTGAGATCATCCAACTAGATGATGAAGTGGGTGCTAACACGGACCCAAACCCGGACGCCATTAAGGAGAGAGTGCCGGATGCCGACACCCCCATGATAGACGCGTCTCCTCACCATACGGCCCGTGTCTCTCCAGCGAAGGCTGCTGCCAAAACCGTGAGGCCGAGCCCTCTCGCTCAGGGCGGTTCGGCTTCTCTGTCAACGATGGTGCCCCCTGCAAGGACTCCCCAGGCACCTTCGAGTGGAACGATGGTGATTCCGGCCCCAAGAGCGACTCCTGCACCTCCGTCAGCTCCAACTACCTCGTTCCCCCAGTACCATGTCCTAGAGGATCAGGTGGGGGCAAGTAAGGAAGCGTTGATCTAGGTGGGCTTGATGTGTAGCCGGCTGAAGGAAGCTTACGACGCCAGCACCATGCTGAGACCAATGTTCGAGTAAGTACCATTGTGAGTATGATTTCCAGTAGAAATTTCTTCTTTTCTCGTAGTAGTCTTTCTGCTAGTGGGTTTGCACAAGTGGGTTTGCGTAGGGCACTCCCACTGGGTGTGTATGATCCAGTGGGGGCATGCTGAGTGCACCCACTGGGTGTAATCCCTGAGGTTCCTGTCGACTGAAGTCAGTCGGCACGAGGCTTAGAGTGATGAATTTTCATATGTTCACTCGGATTCTAGCCGGAGTGTAGCCGAGTGGACATGATCTAGTGGGGGCACGCTGAGTGCAATCACTGGGTGTAGTCCTTGAGGCCACCGTTGACTGTGGCAGTCGGCGGTAGTTTTAGAGTTGTTTTTTAGCTAATTTGGTGAGTCATTTTCTAGTGGGGGCACGGTGACTGCACCCACTAGGTGTAGTCCCGGGGGCTGCCATCGACCGTTGGCGATCAGTGGTAGTCTTTAGAACTTGCCATTAGGTGGTCGGGGCGCCCCACGACACTCGTGCATCGATGAGGCCATCTTGCGTTGTTGTCCTCTATCTTCTTCATCGCTGACTCAGAGGTCCACCGAGTGGAGTAGGCCATCTTGTGTCATTGTCCTCTATCTTCTTTATCGCTGACTCAGAGGTTAGCCGCGTGGAGTAGGCCATCTTGTCTTGTTGTCCTCTATCTTCTTCATCTCCGGCCGAGTGGAGTAGGCCAGAATAGAGGACACTTGAAGATCTGGTATTGGTCGAGCTTGTTCCTCCTTGGGGGGGGGGGGTCGACCAAGTGAGGAGTCCACTCGGTTGTCAGAGGGTACTTCAGGATCTGGTACTGGTCTAACTTGTTCTTTCCAGTGGTTCCTGACCGCACGCTTGTGAGTTGTTGTTCTTGGTTTTCCTTCAAGATCTTCTGACTGACTTGTTATTTGTATGTTGCAGAGGACTTGTGAGATGGGATCCCATTATGCCACGATGGAGAAGGAGGTAGCAGCTCTTCGGCTTGACTTGGAAGCTGAGAAACTCAAGAGCACCCGACTGGAGCAGGAGAAGAGGGCCATGGGAGGTACGTTATCTCCTCCGACTGGCATCTACACACTGTTTTTTCCCTTTGATCCGAATTGTTTCGCCCCGACAGATGTTCGTAGCAAGAATGCTCAACTCGTATCATGGCTCAAGACTTCTATTTCTTTAGAAACCATGAAGCGGGAACTAGAGAACAAGGACAAGGACCTGACACTGCCCCAGAAGGAAGCAAAGACTAAGGCCAAGCTTGCTGATGAGAAGCTGGCTTCAGTCTGCAAGTTAGAGGACGAAATCAAGAACCTCAAGGCTGCCGCTGAGTCCTTTGCCCAAGAGAATGCCAAGTGGACGAGAAGGTTACCAGCTGACTGACAATAAGGATGCCCTAGAGAAGCATATCGAAGACGTCTGTGAAGAGTTCAGTGAGAGGCTTACTAATAAGTTCTTTTTAAGCCAAGTGAAATCCGCATATTGCCAAATTCTCCTTGACCATCTGCTCATAGATTACCCTTCTTGACGCAGAGCATTGTTATGACAAGGAACTGGAGTTGCAGAGGATTGAGAGGGATCTGGATCCTACTAGATCACTTATTGCTGACAACGCTGCCCTCGCCAACCTTCAGCTTGAAGACCGCTCGGAGAATGCATTGGGCTTTATCACTCGGCCGAAAGGCGCGGCGGGTCAGATTGATGCGGAGTTGTAGCCGGGCGAAGACATTCAGAAGGATCTGGAGTCTATCCTGACGTGGCTGAACAATGTTCCCACTCGGGTGAAGGCTTGGAAGAAATCCGCCGCCCGGAGTGGTTCTAATGTAGTGCTGTCACTCGTCCGCGTTCATTGCAAGAACATGGATGAAGAGAAGCTGAAGAATCTCCGAGTGGTGGACAAGAAGAACCTCAAGTTTGAGGATTTTATGGAGACCTTTGCTGAAGCCGCTAATCGCATCGCTGATGGGATCGATCTCGAGACCTTCGTTGATCCAGCCAGCCCTCCGCCTGAAGCTTTAAAAACACTTGATTAAATTTGCCCCGGAATGCTGGGTGGTTCATGTAATGAAATACTTTGCTGAGCGTTTCGGCTCGTTTTGCCTTGGAGACATTCAAACGGATAAGAACTTTAATTTGAAACCCTCTGCACTTCTATTTGCTTCGTGTTTTGTTTGGTTTTGGGCGAAAGCTGGTTCACGGCTAAGACCCCGAGTGTGGAGCGGATCCTCACTCGGATTGTTTCTTTAACTTAGGAGAAAGCTGATTCACAGCTAAGCCCCCGAGTGTGGAGTGGATCCTTACTCGGATTGTTTTTTTAACTTAGGTGAAAGTTGATTGTGAGCTAAGCCCTCGAGTGTGGAGCGGATCTTCACTCGGATTGCTTTTTTAACTTAGGCGAATGCTGATTCGCAACTAAGCCCCTGAGTGTGGAGCAGATCCTCACTTGGATTACTTCTTTAACTTAGGGGAATGCTGGTTCACAGTTAAGCCCCTGAGTGTGGAGGGGATCCTCACTCAGATTGCTTCTTTAACTTAGGCAAAAGCTGGTTCGCAGCTAAGCCCCCGAGTGTGGAGCGGATCCTCACTCGGATTGTTTTTTTAACTTAGGCGAAAGTTGGTTCGCAGCCAAGCCCCCTAGTGTGGAGCGGATCCCACTCGGATTGCTTTTCTAACTTAGGTGAAAGCTAGTTCGCAACTAAGTTTTCCCACCTCTAATCACCCACTAGAGGTGTGCTAGTTTCCGAAGGCAATTAATCACCTGAGTGAGATGCAACCATAGGTCGAACTAGACAATATATGGAAAGCGAGACTTTTATTTATCGAAGTTCATTCGGGATAACTATTATATGGGAGATATTTTATTCTAAGTATAAAACTAGCAAAGCAGGCCTGCATTCCAAGCTCTGGGCTCTTCTATCACCCTGGTGAAGTTCTATAGTCTGTGTGCTCCATTGTGCAAGACCTTGGAGATGGCGAATTGCTCTTCTATCACCTTGGGGCGCCAACTTGTGACGTTTCTGTTGGTCCACTAGGAGGACCAGGTCTCCTTCCTGGAAGACACGCCCTCTGACGTGTCTTCCATGGTAGCGACATAAGTCTTGTTGATACATGGTTGATCTTATGAGCGCTAGCTCACGCTCTTCCTCCAAAAGGTCTAGGCCATACTGCCTTTCTTCCTCGGCTTCAGATTCCGAGTAGAGATGCACTCGGGGGGAATTAAGGAGGAGGTCACTCGGCAAGACTGCCACTAACCCATACACCATGAAGAATGGGGTGTGGTTCGTGGATCGATTCGTGGTCGTCCGCCTGCCCTAGAAGACTGATGGTAGTTCGGTCACCCATGCGCCTACCGCATGAGTCAAATCACGCATGAGACGGGGTTTCAACCCTAGAAGTATGAGCCCCATTTGCTCTCTCGGATTGCCCATTCGACCGCGGGTGTGCCACAGAGGCGTAATCAACCCGAGTGCCTTGGTTGTAGCAGAACTCATGGAACTCGTCCGAGTCAAAGTTTGACCCATTGTCAGTGATGATGCTATGTGGGACCTTGAATATAAAGATGATCTCTCTGATGAACTGAATTGTCGTGGCCGAGTCTAGCTTCCTTATGTGCTTGGCCTTGATCCACTTGGACTTGTCGACTACTACCAATAGGTGCGTGAAGCCACTCGCCCCAGTTTGCAGAGGACCGACCATGTCGAGTCCCCAGACAGTGAATGGCCAAGTGAGGGGAACAATCTTCATAGCGGACGCCGGTTTATGTGACTGGTTTGCATAGAACTGGCATCCCACACATTGATCTGCTATGTCTCAGGCGGCTTCGTTGGCTCGAGGCCAATAGAATCCGGATCTGAACGCCTTGGCAACCGAGGTCGAGAGGACGCATGATGCCCACATGTTCCCTAGGGAATCTCTTGTGGTATTTGTTGTCCTTCCTCTGGGGATATGCATCGTCGAGTGACTCCAGTCATACTTTTCTTGTATAGTTGATTGCCCATGACATTGGAAGCTTGGGATCAGCGGATGATCTGACGAGCTTCACCCTCGTCCTCTAGGAGCTGTTGCCGGAGCAACTATGCCAGATACGGTTCGTTCCACTCTGGAGTGTTGACCAATACCTCTTGGACCAGATCAATTATTGAGGGAATATCTACTTCAGTCGGGCTGGAAGGTCCAACTGGCTACGGGGGCTCTTCCACAAAAGGGTCTTCCTTGAAAGTGGGCAAGTGCAAATGTTCCAGGAACACATTCTTCGGTACTGGCTTCTAAGTGGAACCCATCTTGGCTAAGTGCTCGGCTTCCTGGTTCTAGGGGCGTGGTACATCGTGAAGCTCTAGCCCTTAAAAGTGTTTCTCCAATTTTTTAACGGCATTGTAGTAACCAGTCATTGCCAGACTACGTGTAACACCCTCGATGCGACTATATCTCCCACGTGTCGAGGCACGACTTAGAGGCATAATCGCATTGAAGGCATATGTCGCAAGTGAGGTAATCTTCACACAACCCATGTAACATAATAAGGGAAAGAGATACATAGTTGGCTTACAATCGCCACTTCACCCAATTACATGAATAAAGCATTACATCAATTAGATATAAACAAGGCCCGACTACGGAGCCAAAATAAAAGAAGAACCACAAATGCGACAAAAGGCCCCCGATCGACCCCAACTGGGCTCCACTACTGATCAACTAACACGAAACAACATAAAGGACCAGATCTTCATCGAGCTCCTCCTGAGCTTGGTTGTGTCAACTGCACAGACTCATCGGCACCTGCAAACTGGTTTTGGAAGTATCTGTGAGCCACAGGGACTCAGCAATCTCGCACCCGCGAGATCAAGACTATTTAAGCTTATAGGAAGGATGGAGTAATGAGGTGGAGCTGCAGCAAGCGACTAGCATATATGATGGCTACATTTGCAAAAGAGAGCGAGAAGAGAAGCAAGGCACGGTCGTGAAGCTAGTAGCGATCAAGAAGTGATCCTGAAACTACTTACGTCAAACATAACTCCAACACCGTGTTCACTTCCCGGACTCCGCCGAGAAGAGACCATCACGGTTACGCACGCGGTTGATGTATTTTAAATAAGGTCAACTTCGGGTTTTCTACAATCGGACGTTAACAAATTCCCATCTGCCCATAACCGCGGGCACGACTTTCGAAAGTTCAAATCCCTGCAGGGGTGTCCCAACTTAGCCCATCACAAGCTCTCACGGTCAACGAAGGAATAGACCTCCACCCGAGACATTCCGATCAGACTCGGTATCCCGGTACAACAAGACATTTCGACAGGGTAAAACTAAACCAGCAACACCACCCAGATGTGCCGACAAATCCCGATAGGAGCTGCACATATCTCGTTCTCAGGGCACACCGGATGAGCAAGACGTCGGGTAAGCCAGCCCAGAGTTGCCCCTGGTAGCCTCAGACATCGCTCAGTTGGACCAACACTCAGAGGAGCACTGGCCCAGGGGGGTAAAATAATGATGACCCTTGGGCGCGCGACCCCCAAGGGAAAAGAAAAGGCTAGGTGGAAAATGGTAAAAGGCATTGCTGGAGAAGCTTTACTTAAGGCGAACTGTCAAGGGGTTCCCATAATAGCCCAACCGCGTAAGGAACGCAAAATCCGGGAACATAACACCGATATGACGGAAACTAGGGCGGCAAGAGTGGAACAAAACACCAGGCATAAGGCCGAGCCTTCCACCCTTTACCAAGTATATAGATGCATTAATTAAATAAGATATATTGTGATATCCCAACAAGTAAACATGTTCCAACAAGGAACAACATCTCCATGTTCCAGCAAGGAGCAAACTTCAATCTTCACCTGCAACTAACAACGCTATAAGAGGGGCTGAGCAAAGCGGTAACATAGCCAAACAACGGTTTGCTAGGACATGGTGGATTAGAGGTTTAGCATGGCAATTTGGGAGGCTGACAAGCAAATGGTAGGCATCGTAGCATTGGCATAGCAAAAGAGCGAGCAAACTAGCATATCCAAGATAGTAGTGATTTCGAGGGTATGATCATCTTGCCTGAAATCCCGCATGGAAGAAGAATGAGTCCATGAAGAAGACAAACGGACGTAGTCGAACGGGTCCTCACAAAAGCGACGTAACCGGAACCAACCCGAAGAAGCAAACACCAGAAAAGAAGCACACAACATAGTAAACAACCAACACATCAACATGGCATGATGCACAATCGAGTATGAGGCATGTCCGGTTTAATGAAGCATGGCATGGCAAAGTGCACAAGCAGTTCTACAAATTAAGTGGAGATCAATATGCAACGAGTTGCATATTGACGAAACACCACAACAAGTTATTTAGTTTGATCTCGTTTATGTACCCCAACAATATTAAATGTTGATTAACATGGCAAGAGGTGAAGCACAATGAAACTACCTATCTAGGCAAGTTTAAATGAGGCCGGAAGTAACGAACAACAATTCCGGTAAATCCCCATAGCATATTTTAGATTTGGTACTGTTCTGCCCTAAACAATATTTTAGAGTTGTTAAACATGCAAGATGAGTGCACCATGTTAAACTAGGCAAAATCCTACCCCATTTGCATATAAAGATTATTTAAATCGGAGCTACGGTTATTTAGTTATGAATTAAATCATTTTAGCATGGCATAGGGGTGAATTAATGCAAACAACATTTTTAACATTTCAAACATAGATGAAAGTTGGATATTATTAATCTACACAAAATTCTGAGCAAGTTTCATATATAAAACATTTTAATCCGATGCACGGTTAGTGAGTTATTAAATGCATGAACTAGGGGGACTAAACTGCAAAACTGCTGCTCTCTGGAATAATAGACAAATCGCCGATCTAAAAAAAACAACGCGGGCCGAATCTGGGGCAAGCCCATCAGCAGGGAAGGAAAAAAACAATAGGGGGGCGCTGGGGGGTGGCTCACCCATGGGCTTGGCCTGATTCGGTGGGGAGGAGGCCGGCTTGGGGCTGCGGGGCTGGGCCGGATCTGGCACGGCGGCCCAGCAGAGAGGAGGGGCTGGCGCTGGGCCTCGCGCAGGACGCGGCCCACGTCAGGTGGAGGCGGGCGCTCGTCATCTCCCTCAACAGGAGGTCGAGCGAGGCTATGGCAGGGGCGCCAGCGGCGATCCATGGTGATGGCGGGCGGCGAGAGGCAGGGGATCGACGGGGACGACGGATCTGGAGTGGTGGAGGCTGGATCGGGCTCCGGGGACCCATTCCCGGCGAGGGCGAGGGTTAGGCGCCATGGTGGCGGCGCTGACCAAGGAGGAGAGCAGAGGGGTTAGGGAGAGAAAGAGAGACGTGGAGGAAAGGAAAAGGCGACGGCGGCGTGACCTGGGTTCAAGGCGGCCGGCGACGAGCATGCTCGGGATCGGGCTCCGGCAGCGAGGAGATGGTGCGGCGGGGGTAGACTCCCTCGATCCAGGTCGAGATCGAGGAGGCTGCGGGAGGCCGGGTGCGCGCGGCAGATGGGCTCCGCGGGCCCCTCTCGGGCCTGGCAGGGCCGCGGAAGGTGGGAGGAGGCCAGGGGCGACGTGGCGGCTTCCTGGTGGTGGAGGGCGGCGGCTGCGGCGGCGCTGGCCACATAGGCGGCGCTGGCCGCATAGGCGGCGCCAAGTGGCGAGGTAGGGGTGGTGCGGCGCGGAAATGGAGGTGGGAGGCGGCTAGAGGTAGGTGGGGGGCTAGGGATGCCCAAAAATGGAAGGGGAAGGTCTATATATAGACAAGGGGGCTAGGTTAGGGGGATTTTTGTCCGTTCCGGAGCCTCCGATCACGATCTGACGGACCAGAACGGAGGGGGGGTTTAGATAGGTGGGCTAGTGGGCTGTGAAGAGAGGTTGGGCTGAGATGAGAGGAGAGGAGTGCAGCCCGGTAACTGTTTCCGAAGACCGAAAACGTCCGACATTAGACCGGCTATACTGACGCTATAGTTATCCGTTGGGGCGTCAAACGGACTCCGAATGCGATGAAACTTGGCAAGCGGTCTACCTACACTATAATAAGACCGCACGACAACTCTCATCCCATTCCGAGAACATTTTCCGGCCACTAATAAAATAATATTTCGGACGTGCCGCGGGCGCGTGCAAGTATGTCTGGGCTCAGAACGGACAACGAAAGGAACAAGGAGACCCGGACGGAAACAAGTTTTGAAAACATGATGATGCAATGCACATGATGACATGATGAAATGCAACACGCAAGCCAATGACAAGACAACAACAACGAATAACTGAACGACACCTGGCACATCGGTCTCGGGGCGTTACAACACTCCACCACTACGAGAGGATCTCGTCCCGAGATCTAGAATGGCACCGGAGGGAAAACGAAAGGGAAAGAGAAGCGGTAAAACTAAATTGCTTCTTTGACCAATGAGTGAAACCAAAGAACCTTGCTAGGTTGAACAAATTCGAGAAAAGAATACAACGAAGGTGAACAAGGTCGAAAACACTCTGTTAGCAAATAGGGACAAAGAACATTTGCGAAAAACCTTGAGGTTGAAGGGAAGATATATATTGAAAACACGCCGGTTAAGGAAGGGGATCAAGGAAGACCAAATTCGAACAGCACTCCGATTGAAAAGTGATACAAGACTAGATAAGATGAAAAGAACTTGAGCAGAGGACACGACACTCTGGTTAAATGGATAAGCACGAAAAGAACATGATCTTTGACAAATGAGATGATGGGTTGAAAAGAGCAACATCACAATGACTCCGGAACGAAGGGAAACAAGATCTTGAGAGAGCACGGATACAACAAATGCTAGAATGGAGTTGTTGAAAACCAACAACGAAAAGAATAATCTTGATATGGTCTTATGAAATACATCTCAAATTATGAGATGACAACCTGCCACTCACGGGAAGACGAATTGGATTGATATGAACGAGGAGACGAGAAACTTATTTCACCGGGAGGATAAATGAAGTACTTGGATCATTTACAAGCACCATAAATAGCAACAATCCTTAGGGAAGGCTTTAGGTGAAATATAACTCAAGATAATTCCAATGAAGAGATTGATGGATTTAAAATATCTCATTCATGACAACATGTGAATCATGAAAACCCGAACTTAAATTATCAAGAATGACATAATACCACCTCGAATGATAAGGCAGACAGAAATGCACTCCGGATAGCAAGATGAAGAATGCTTGAACTCCTTAGAAAAGAATCTCGATGAACATTTCGAGAAGGAATATAAATCCTTGATGAACCAACATGTAGAATCTCCAAGAAGAACTCCGGTAATGAAAGGATAACGAGAAGAAAGAGAAGTTGAAAACACAAGGTGAAACCTTGCAATGCTTAGATGGATCTTCGTGATGAAATAAATTGAGAGAGCTTGGAACTCCGGAAAGAAAAGATGAGCAACTCGAACTGAGAATGTGACACGATGAACCACTCCGGAAAAGAAGTTGAATAAACTTGATGAAACAAGAATAAGAATTATGTTATGTCTATCCTTCACCAATTAAATTGATGACAATCAACGGATTTGACATATTACTTATTCTCATAGAAAAGATTAAGAGAGATATAACATAAACTTGAGAAGGTCTTCAACGAACCACCGGTAGGATTGGAACAACAAATGAATTGATATGATAAGAAAGAAGAAAAAATCTTGAACGAACCATCGTACGAATTGAAAATGAATTAAGGGAAGACAAAGAAACACCGGGAAGAATAGTGAAATGAACGAAGATACCTGAGACAATCTAGATACATGAGAACGAAGAGAGCACGAGCCGATTAAAGATCACTTGAACAAGGCACCGGTAAGATCGGAGAATGATAACTGCAAACTGAGAATGAATAAATCTTCGATGATGGGCTCCGGATAATCAAACTGAGAAGACTCTTGAATTACTCCAGATGGGTGAAAAGAATATCTCACAATCGAACACAGTTATGAGAGGATGGCAACAAGCTAGAATCACGAATCTTGAAGAGAAAAGAGCAAGATTAAGTTGAAACTCTTCTTCGGTCTTCAAATGACAACGAGAAACACCACCGTGAATTGTTGAGGCACTCCGGAATGAATAATGGAAAGGTTTAGCCAACGATGAAAAGAATTTGAAAGGTTTTAGAGGAGGACATTTGACTGATGGCAATTCATTCTTACGTCAAAATTTTGAAAAGAATTTTTGAGGATAGCTCCGGGAGAATTAGAAGAGCCAGGTAAGATCCTGGGAAAAGACCTGTGGGTTAGGGCCCACTCAAAAGAAACACCGTTGAAACGATTTAAAAGAGACAAAGCACCGGTTGAATTAAATGGCTTGAAAGAGATAACATCCTCGAAATAGCTTGAATGAAAGAAGAGTGGATACACGAATCTTCGAGATATCTTCAGCACTTCGGAACAATTAAATAGCGAGAAGTGAATGAATATGAGGTGCACCGGTATGACAAAAGCATTTGAAATACAGAAAAGAATATGATCAACACCGAAAGCTTGAATTAGATCCACCGGAGAAGAAAAAGAATGAATAATGGTGAACTAGAAACTTCGTTAAAATCTTCATGAGCATCACCGGATAAGAACATTGAAGGAAAAGAATGGAGAGGTTTCACAACAATAAGATGGATACTCGATTAAGAAATCTGAGTCCTTGAAGAAAACAAGGGAGGGAGGGCGGTAAAACAAAGAAAACTTGGGATGGATGAACGAACACCATTGAGAAAGCTGAGATTGGATCTTGCGGATGTTAAAATGTTCGGATCCACTTGAAGAGAAACACACCGGTGAAAAGGATTGACATGACAATCTCGATTATCATGAAGGATTGGTATTCACATAGGAGTATGAAAACACCATTTGGGGAAGGTATGGAATCAACATTTGACTTTGAAGAAACTCGAATACCACAACTCAAAACAAAACAAAGAATTGACTTGCGAAATAAGCCGGAACAAACATATGATAGAGATTTCGTCCGAAGTTTTCGTGGTGGGGCCTACACGGGCTCGATCGTACAGCACCATCATGTACAAGGCAGTGCACATGACATACGAAGCGTCCCCGAGTCGGCATAGCCAAGGACTCTTTAAGACACAACGAGACCACTGTAAAATCGACCGTGAATAGGCGGACCACTAGACGTCGAACCCCAATTTCATATCATACATCTGTCGGAAAGATATCCTAAGAGCTACTTGAATTCCCACTTATGAAACTCCCGAACCTTTCCGGTTATGCAATCAGGTGTTGGGGATACAGGGGAAGCATAATATCTCACCCAAACTAGCAAATCCTACATCCAGCTGTATCCATCCTTCAACACATAACCAAGAAACCTTCGGAAATCATCTACCTCAACCTTCGAAAATCATCCGTTATACAAGTTATGGTGATACTCCCGAACTCCCGCCCCAGTACTGGGTGGCGTCGAGGTTATCTCACCAACGAACTGCATAAAAGAGATTTTCGATGTCGGCGTGCTAAAACTCAGGTATTCCAGAATTGCAACGATAAAATTATGACGACAACACCTCAGAGCTCAACTCCCCGGGACACTTCCACTAAACCCCTGACAGGAGGTACCAAGTCAATGTTCTCATCATAAAACCATCGGAACATTTCCAAGATACCCGCGTGATCCTAAATTTTTTTTAGTGAAATTTGAGAAGAGAAGAGTCAAAACTCTATGTCAGGATGCCTTACCAGAGCGACGAGGAGACTGGGAAGTAAAAATAATTCCTAAACTCTCCGATATATAATTCCTAAATGACTCAAAACATTTTTCTAGACACAACTCGGCTGCTAAAAACGATCAAGCAATGGGGCTCCTAAGGTCGGGGAAGGCTCTGATTACCAACTTGTAACACCCTCGATGCGACTATATCTCCCACGTGTCGAGGCACGACTTAGAGGCATAATCGCATTGAAGGCATATGTCGCAAGTGAGGTAATCTTCACACAACCCATGTAACATAATAAGGGAAAGAGATACATAGTTGGCTTACAATCGCCACTTCACCCAATTACATGAATAAAGCATTACATCAATCAGATACAAACAAGGCCCGACTACGGAGCCAAAATAAAAGAAGAACCACAAATGCGACAAAAGGCCCCCGATCGACCCCAACTGGGCTCCACTACTGATCAACTAACACGAAACAACATAAAGGACCAGATCTTCATCGAGCTCCTCCTGAGCTTGGTTGTGTCAACTGCACAGACTCATCGGCACCTGCAAACTGGTTTTGGAAGTATCTGTGAGCCACAGGGACTCAGCAATCTCGCACCCGCGGGATCAAGACTATTTAAGCTTATAGGAAGGATGGAGTAATGAGGTGGAGCTGCAGCAAGCGACTAGCATATATGGTGGCTACATTTGCAAAAGAGAGCGAGAAGAGAAGCAAGGCACGGCCGTGAAGCTAGTAGCGATCAAGAAGTGATCCTGAAACTACTTACGTCAAACATAACTCCAACACCGTGTTCACTTCCCGGACTCCGCCGAGAAGAGACCATCACGGTTACGCACGCGGTTGATGTATTTTAAATAAGGTCAACTTCGGGTTTTCTACAATCAGACGTTAACAAATTCCCATCTGCCCATAACCGCGGGCACGACTTTCGAAAGTTCAAATCCCTGCAGGGGTGTCCCAACTTAGCCCATCACAAGCTCTCACGGTCAACGAAGGAATAGACCTCCACCCGAGACATTCCGATCAGACTCGGTATCCCGGTACAACAAGACATTTCGACAGGGTAAAACTAAACCAGCAACACCACCCAGATGTGCCGACAAATCCCGATAGGAGCTGCACATATCTCGTTCTCAGGGCACACCGGATGAGCAAGACGTCGGGTAAGCCAGCCCAGAGTTGCCCCTGGTAGCCTCAGACATCGCTCAGTTGGACCAACACTCAGAGGAGCACTGGCCCAGGGGGGTAAAATAATGATGACCCTTGGGCGCGCGACCCCCAAGGGAAAAGAAAAGGCTAGGTGGCAAATGGTAAAAGGCATTGCTGGAGAAGCTTTACTTAAGGCGAACTGTCAAGGGGTTCCCATAATAGCCCAACCGCGTAAGGAACGCAAAATCCGGGAACATAACACCGATATGACGGAAACTAGGGCGGCAAGAGTGGAACAAAACACCAGGCATAAGGCCGAGCCTTCCACCCTTTACCAAGTATATAGATGCATTAATTAAATAAGATATATTGTGATATCCCAACAAGTAAACATGTTCCAACAAGGAACAACATCTCCATGTTCCAGCAAGGAGCAAACTTCAATCTTCACCTGCAACTAACAACGCTATAAGAGGGGCTGAGCAAAGCGGTAACATAGCCAAACAACGGTTTGCTAGGACATGGTGGATTAGAGGTTTAGCATGGCAATTTGGGAGGCTGACAAGCAAATGGTAGGCATCGTAGCATTGGCATAGCAAAAGAGCGAGCAAACTAGCATAGCCAAGATAGTAGTGATTTCGAGGGTATGATCATCTTGCCTGAAATCCCGCAAGGAAGAAGAATGAGTCCATGAAGAAGACAAACGGACGTAGTCGAACGGGTCCTCACAAAAGCGACGTAACCGGGACCAACCCGAAGAAGCAAACACCAGAAAAGAAGCACACAACATAGTAAACAACCAACACATCAACATGGCATGATTCACAATCGAGTATGAGGCACGTCCGGTTTAATGAAGCATGGCATGGCAAAGTGCACAAGCAGTTCTACAAATTAAGTGGAGATCAATATGCAACGAGTTGCATATTGACGAAACACCACAACAAGTTATTTAGTTCGATCTCGTTTATGTACCCCAACAATATTAAATGTTGATTAACATGGCAAGAGGTGAAGCACAACGAAACTACCTATCTAGGCAAGTTTAAATGAGGCCGGAAGTAACGAACAACAATTCCGGTAAATCCCCATAGCATATTTTAGATTTGGTACTGTTCTGCCCTAAACAATATTTTAGAGTTGTTAAACATGCAAGATGAGTGCACCATGTTAAACTAGGCAAAATCCTACCCCATTTGCATATAAAGATTATTTAAATCGGAGCTACGGTTATTTAGTTATGAATTAAATCATTTTAGCATGGCATAGGGGTGAATTAATGCAAACAACATTTTTAACATTTCAAACATAGATGAAAGTTGGATATTATTAATCTACACAAAATTCTGAGCAAGTTTCATATATAAAACATTTTAATCCGATGCACGGTTAGTGAGTTATTAAATGCATGAACTAGGGGGACTAAACTGCAAAACTGCTGCTCTCTGGAATAATAGACAAATCGCCGATCTAAAAAAAACAACGCGGGCCGAATCTGGGGCAAGCCCATCAGCAGGGAAGGAAAAAAACAATAGGGGGGCGCTGGGGGGTGGCTCACCCATGGGCTTGGCCTGATTCGGTGGGGAGGAGGCCGGCTTGGGGCTGCGGGGCTAGGCCGGATCTGGCACGGCGGCCCAGCAGAGAGGAGGGGCTGGCGCTGGGCCTCGCGCAGGACGCGGCCCATGTCAGGTGGAGGCGGGCGCTCGTCATCTCCCTCAACAGGAGGTCGAGCGAGGCTATGGCAGGGGCGCCAGCGGCGATCCATGGCGATGGCGGGCGGCGAGAGGCAGGGGATCGACGGGGACGACGGATCTGGAGTGGTGGAGGCCGGATCGGGCTCCGGGGACCCATTCCCGGCGAGGGCGAGGGTTAGGCGCCATGGTGGCGGCGCTGACCAAGGAGGAGAGCAGAGGGGTTAGGGAGAGAAAGAGAGACGGGGAGGAAAGGAAAAGGCGACGGCGGCGTGACCTGGGTTCAAGGCGGCCGGCGACGAGCATGCTCGGGATCGGGCTCCGGCAGCGAGGAGATGGTGCGGCGGGGGTAGACTCCCTTGATCTTGGTCGAGATCGAGGAGGCTGTGGGATGCCGGGCGCGCGCGGCAGATGGGCTCCGCGGGCCCCTCTCGGGCCTGGCAGGGCCGCGGAAGGTGGGAGGAGGCCAGGGGCGACGTGGCGGCTTCCTGGTGGTGGAGGGCGGCGGCTACGGAAATGGAGGTGGGAGGCGGCTAGAGGTAGGTGGGGGGCTAGGGATGCCCA